>NC_054534.1:21312751-21492751 GCF_017654505.1 Polyodon spathula | reverse complement strand
GGAAAGCTCTAAGATTTTGTATTATAATTAAGGTGGTTATTTAACGCAAGATTGTCCTGATTGAAACAACACAAGAACCCGAAACCAAATTACATGAATTATGTGTGCCTCAGAGAATTGTTCTATATTAATAAGTTTTGCAAAGAAATTCAGGATCTGTCGTTGGAAAAACAGAAAAAAAAACTAACTCTAGATTTAATTCAGCAATTTCACTGACAAACCCAGCCAAATGCTGACAAAGAAACATATTGATGGTGTATAAAACAACTATCCCTCTCTCTCTCTCTGCCACCCAGTGAGGTAAAGCTAAAACAGACCTGACAGAGAGGTTTGGAAGCATGACGGTAAAACATTAAGAATGGATGCTTAACGAAGCATAAATCAAAGCTATGTCAAATACATCAACATCAAGTGAATGTGAAGCTTTGTGTCCCTGCTCAGAGAGCATGCTCTACAGGGAAAAAAAGGGGGCAAAGTCTCACGGTCATATACCTCACATCACAGCTGCAGTAGCTTCAGCAGTGTGTTCAGTTTCTTGACTGCTGTGGGTAGAAAAATAGACAGTGGGAAAGAAAGAGAGAAAGAGAGAAATCCTGCCTGTGCAGCACTAAATGAGGAAGGGCCATTTTAGACTTTTTACAAAAATGGCATTTACAAGTTCACCACTTTCAGAGGAAACAAGAATTTAGTGTGCAGTCAGTGGACCCCTCCCCAAAACACAACCTCATTCCATAGAACTTTTCCTTAAAAAATGCTGGCTAGACAGTTAACACAGCCTCAGAGGAGAATAGAGCTTAGATAGAATAAGCAGGATATAAATTACTGCTCCAGTGTCCTGCCAAGATAAACTCAAGGTGCAATCTTTCTGGCTTGTCTGTCCAGACACAGAACTGACTGAAGCTAGCATACATTTTTATTTAATGTATGCATTTTTCAGTTCCCTTTCAATACGAAAACAACCACCAACTATGGGTTGACTATGGGATATCCCTGCCCATTGGATAGGTATTACTGAGCTCTTTAATCAGAGCTGCAGATAGGCCCCTTCCTGGGATGACACACTCGTTCCAGCCACCGAGGTGCACACGGTGCTTAGTGCCGACTGCTACAGCGCTAGTGCATGAACGCACGGTGCTGCACGGTACATGGTGCATGTAGTGCTCACGGTACTTGGGGCGCACGATGCTCCGGTTCACATGGTGCACACGATACAGCGCTAGAGCATGACAGCACAGTGCCGCATGGTACAATCGGTGCTTGAGCGCACTTTGCAACCAGTACAAGCGGTGGTCGGTGCACGGAGATAAGTCGATGCAGAATACAGAACTGATGTTGGGCAAGTCGGGGTTACACCCCTGTACAGCCTGCAAGGCTAAGATTCCGCAGGAGGATAAGCATACCCTCTGTGCGTGGTGCTTGTGTGTCCAGCATGCCACCTTGGCACTCGAGAGAGAGGTGGCCTGCAGTATCTGTGTGGCTTTTCAGCCCCGGGTGAAAGAGAACAGGTTGAAGAGGGCCACGAGGGCGAGTTCCACGTCCTCGGTGGCCAGACCATCGGTGGCTCTCTGAGCCCCAGAGCCTCTCCTCCATGAACTATCCCAGGACCCCCTGCTGGACATCTCTGACGCACAGGCCCCCCGTAGTCACTCCTCATACCTGCAGACGAGAAGGGTGAAGTGTTCTAAGCAGGCGAGGGACATTATGGACCTGAAAGCCCAGATGGCCCAGGTCCTGGAGATTTTGTCTAAACAGGGACCTGCAGATCCTGCCGCAATCCCAAATCCTATACAGCCACAATTACCATACCCTCCCTCCCCAGGGGAGATCAGGGTGGGTGGGAGGAGGCATCCCAGCTGGTGCAAGGGGACATGCTTTCCATAGCAGCCTCCTGGGACATGGCCTCCTTCTCCTCTGGCATTCAGGTAGGAATGGAGCCCAAACCCCCTGCCGATGAGGAACCGAGCTTCGAGGTAGTCTTGGAAGCCAGTGTTCCGCCACTGTCGGACTCAATGTCAGCACTGATATGGTGCGCTGCAGCGGAGGCACAGGTAACTCGTCTGGCAAACACGACGAGTGTACTGATGACCTATATGGACGACGCCCTTCTCCCTGAGCCGGTGGCCACTGAACTACTCCTCCTGTCCGGAGACTGGCTAGCTTAATTGTGGCTCGCAGACAGCTGTGGTTGTCGCAATCCAGGGTCCCCGATGCGGATAAGGCTGCGCTGCTAGATGCACTTATTTCCCCGGGACATACCTTTGAGCCAGCCATGGAGGAACGTGAGGTGTTCCTGCAGGTGACTG
Source organism: Polyodon spathula (assembly GCF_017654505.1). Classification (NCBI taxonomy): domain Eukaryota; kingdom Metazoa; phylum Chordata; class Actinopteri; order Acipenseriformes; family Polyodontidae; genus Polyodon; species Polyodon spathula. The sequence goes on along the minus strand of NC_054534.1, from coordinate 21,490,448 downwards.
CGTTGCTCCCATGTGTGGCAGGTCGAACCGCTGGCGAGCTCCTCCGATGCGAACTGTCACCAGAACAGTTCCAGTCCACATGGCTCCGCTAGGTGACCTAAGGCATCACCTACAGGGCACACCAGCAGTGATGAACTGGCTCCTCCCAGCAGGCAGAAGGAACACAGGACGTGGCCAGCCCCTGAAGGCTTGCGGCCTCAGATCTCCTTTTCAGTACAACAGCTGCAGCACTGGCACACTTGTACCTCAGACACCTGGGTGCTCACCACTGTGCACAACAGTTTTGCCACTCAGTTCGGCTTGGGACCTTCTCCCTTTCAAGGAATCATGAATACTTTCGTGACAGACCCTCTCCAGGCCTCAGTACTTCAGAAGGAAGTGGCCGCCTTGCTGTACAAGATAGCCATTTGTCTCGTAGACCCCACCTCCCACGGAGAGGGGTACTACTCAAGGTATTTTCTGGTGCCCAAAAATTATGCCGGCTTTCAACCCATTCTAGACTTGAGGCTTCACAAAGGGTTTTAAAAAGAAAGGAGGTTCCAAGTGCTGACTCACCGTCACATTCTCCAGTCGGTCCATCTGGGCAACTGGTTCACCACCGTGGACTTATGGGACTCACACTTTCACGTTCCCATTAGTCCAGAGCACAGGAAGTATCTCTGCTTCGCCTTTCAGGGAAGTGTTTAAAAGTTTGCTGTGCTGCCATTCGGCCTCTCCCTAGCTCCTTGTATGTTTTCAAAGTGTGTAGACACTAACCTGGCCCCCTTGCGGCTGCAGGCGATCAGAGTAATAAACTATCTTGATGACTGGTTGATCTGTTCCCAATTGCAAGAGGGAGCAGTGACCCACACGGCAGTCGTGACAGAGTATCTGGCAAAGCTGGGTCTCACCATCAATGAAGGCTTACACTGGTGCAGTGCACAACGTACTTAGGGCTTTGGCTGGATTCCAGTACAATGCGCGCATACTTGTCAGACGACAGAGTGGCAGGTATCCAAGGTTGCCTCTCCCTGTTTCGACGTGGATCACAGGTCACCCTCATATTGTGCCAGAAACTGTTGGGTCTGATGGCCACAACCATATCGGCCATTCAGCTGAGTTTGCTTTGCATGCGGTCACTACAAGCGTGGCTCATTGCGTTCCACCTAAGCGCGACAGTGTCTCATATATGCTCGGTGGCCAAGTGGCCTCTAAATTGGGCTGAGGGACAGTCTGGGAAGGCAAAGGAGTCCACAGATCCTAGTTGGACTGCTGGATGTCCCTGCATATAAACACTGCTGGAGTTGCAGACGGTCTCCCTTGCTCTCCGCCATTTCCTCCCAGTGCTAAGAGGTACACATGTGCTGGTCCGGATGGACAACACAACAGTGGTGGTGTATGTCAACCACAAGGGTGATCTATGGTCCGCAGGGTTGCATCTCATTGCCTTCAGGCTTTTGACGTGGGCTCAGAGGAACTTGCTGTCCCTGATGGCAGCGCACATTCCCGGAGCAGTGAACTGGGCAGCGGAACTCCTTTCGAGGGAGGGTCCCCTTCCGTCAGAGTGGCGACTCCACCCTCAGGTAGTGGAGCGCATTTGGGAACGATTTGGGAGGGCGCAGGTTGATCTCTTCACCTCGGCGGACACTACACACTGCCACCTGTGGTACTCCCTCCACAGCTTAGGTGGTCCACTCAACGCCCTAGAGCATGAATGGCTCAAAGCGTTTTTGTATGCCGGTTAGAGGATGTGTCGGTTCTCCTAGTGGCCCCCAGGAGAATCTGGTTATTGACCCTGTGCCAGCTGTTACAAGGCCAGCCCTGGGAGATCCCACTTTTCATGGATCTCCTCAGTCAGACGACAAGCATTCTTTGGCACCCGGAACCGGGCAGGTTCTAGCTATGTGTCTGGCTCCTGAAAGGGACGTCTGGTTAGCCCTAAGGCTATCAGAAGGCTATCAGAAGGTTGGGGGTACCTTGCAGAATTCTAGGGCAGATTCCACTAGGTCATTCTACACCTACAATTGGAGCTATTTTCAATCTTGGTGTCTGGCTAGGAGCCATGACCCAGTCCCTTGCCCTATGCCAGTTATCTTACAGTTTCTGCAAGAACTGCTTGATGCTGGTAGGTCCCCTTCCACTTTGAAGGTGTATTTAGTGGCTATTTCTGCATGCCATGCCCCATAGATTCGGTATCTCAGGGTGCGCATTTTTTGGCTACCCGATTTCTTAAAGGCGCTCTGTGATTACACCCTCCCAGGAGGAATGTTTTCCCCGAATGGAGCCTTAATATTGTATTGGAGGCTCTCATGAAGTCCACGTTTGAGCCCATATGCTCCATAGAGTTGAAGTACCTGTCCATGAAGACAGCCTTCCTTGTGGCTATCACCTCCGCAAAGCGGGTCAGTGAACTGTAGGCAGTGAAGTGCACAGCTGTTGCATGCATATTTGGGACGATTGTAGCAGGGTGTCTCTGTAATCCACCCCTGCTTTCCTCCCCAAGGTGATCACAGCCTTCCACATTAATCAGTCTGTGTAATTGGAGTCCTTCCATCCACCCCTGTTTTCTTCAAGGGAGAATGAGAGATTGAATTTCATCTGCCTAGTGTGGGCATCCAGATGCTATGTGGATAGGGCAAATGCTCTACATCAGTTTGACCAGCTCTTTGTCACAGTACACGGACCCTAGGTCAGCCCCTCTCAAAACAGTGTATGTCTCATTGGATTGCGGACACAGTCTCGACTGTATGATGGTGCCGGCTTGCCCCCACCTGGTCGTCTTCTCTTTCAGGGAACCAGGGTTGCTGTTTTTTTGTTGCTTACATAAGGGAAAGATCTGAAGTCTTACTTAATAAAAACTGCACATTGAAGAGTAAAAGCTAAGGCATTCAAGTTAAACTCTGTACTCTCAAAGGGGCAATGACTTAAAGCAAAGCATTCTTGAAATAATGAAAGTAAGCTACTGTGGCTTGTTATACTGCTGCACACTTATCAATCTGTTTCCAAAGACATCAAATGAAATTCTTTTCATCCAGAGTCTGGTACCTTTCCAAGAGGCTGTTTGTTTGAACAGTTCCCTTGTGTAGTGTGTTGTGGGAATGACAGAACAAAACACCTACAACATTGTGTAATCTTTCACAAGTAAAAACCCTACCTCTCTTTTTTCTGTGAATAGTTATTTGTATTCATTTTACAATTTTTGGAATGTCCAAGTATTATTCAACCATCCTCATCGCTGCAACCCCTGAACTAACTCGGAAAATGAACACTCGCATCCTCTAAAACAAGTGCCGTCAGCTGTCTGCTTTTTTTCACTCTGCAAGCCCGCCGTGCAGCCATATTCAAAACTTACAGTGTTGGAGGACCATGCAGTTCTGAATTGCGTATAGATCGGCCTGCAGGTGCCCGGCTAGCCACAAGGGTCGCTGGTGTGCAATGAGCCAAGGACTCCCCAGTCAGCCTAACCCCTACCCCGCCCGGGCAGTGCTTGGCCAATTGTGCACCTCCCCCTGGGAACACCTGTCCACAGTCTTCAGTGGAATTGCTTGGATTCAAATCAGCAATCTCCAAGCTTTAGGGCACATCCTACCTTTACTGGACGGGTGATAGTCTGACCTTGAAAGGTTTGAGATTCCCTAGACATGAATTAAATGGAAAATGTTTAACATAAGTTGGATATTTTAAGGAATCTATTTTTATTGCCAGTATGTTTTTTTTTGTATTGTATTTTTACATTAATGCCATTGCTTTAGTTACTGCATTGATTTCAGGAAAAGGCTTGTGCCAAGACTGAGAAGCAGACAATCAAATTTATTTCCCTTTGTGGATTTCCACCTCAATATCCTAGTTCAGTTTTTATTCAAAGGCCATAAATTAAGTGTTGCCAGCTTTACATGCAATTAGGGATATGGGAAACATGCTATCTGAAGTACTGTACTGCAGCCTACTTTGGCTGATTAAGTGTAATTTGGGGATTTATTTTACCTGTTGCACCGAACTGCTGAGGCAAGGGAAAAAGATAACGTGTACTTTCCTGACCGAGCACAAACTGTTATTTTAGAAACAACAAGGATATCGAAGGGAGAGCCAATTGAATCCATTATCATTCACTGGGTGGAATCTCATCACATCCCTGTCACTTAGCATGTTCACATCGAAGACAGACAGCACTTGCTTTGGCAAGGCAGTAAAAAAAAGAAATAAAAAGCGGTGAAGCATGAAGCGTATAATCACAAGCATGCTGGATAATAACTACAGATGCACTCCATCTGAGCAAGTGTAGCCTTATCTTTAATTAGTGCTCCATATATATATATATATATAAGTCCCTCTCCCCCTCAAGGACTGATAGATACTGATTCAGTGCCCCCCCTTTAAAAACCTGTTATTGTTTTTTTTTTTTTTTTCACAGTTTCAAATATAATATATATATATATATATATATATATATATATATATATAATATGATTATATATATATAATAGATATATATATATATATATCCTATTGAGTTCTATTTGTAATGCACTGCACACATTTATTTAAATGGTGAATCATTCCGGCCATGTCCGGTACAGACACCACAACTGGTGCAATTAACAGGTTACAAGCATTATTCGCTATTTATATATGTGGTGTATTAACACATAAATAGCAATGTGAGTATCCACATCCTTATTATTATTATTATTATTATTATTATTATTATTATTATTATTGGGAAGCAATTCTACTGGCTTATGTCTGGGAATGCCATGATTGAATAAATTGTGACTTACACAACATAGTTTATATTTTGATTAACAGTATATTATAATATAAACCAAAGTGATATATATATAATCAGCACATTAACAACTGGTTTCACAGACTCCGATTAGCACAAAACTAGAACTTACCTTAAAAAAAAAAAAAAAAACAAAAAAAAAAACAGTATCAGGCACAAATCCTGATTAGTTCTTATCTAAATTAACATTGAGTAGTCCAAGATAAATGCTAACAGGGGTCTGTGAAATGAACCCTTAATCATTAGAAGTGTTACCAAGATAAATAGGTAAACTACCATGCCTTCTTTTTCTGCAGTGCAATGTAATCCACCCTTAGCTGTATTTAAAAAAAAATGTTGCACACATTATCATCAAGTAATGCAGCAATGGGAAATGTAATTGTGGTTTTGCTGGATATCCTACAACACTTGAAGCAAAAGTTGACAGATTAACTTTAATCAAAATCTCTTAACACACTGTAACACTTAGTGATGTGTTTGTTTGAAACAAAGAAAGCATTTCCTTTATTTTTTTTACTAGTTCAACTTAGAGCATGAAAAAAGCAGACGAGAACAGAAAGGAGAATGCCCTGAGCATCTCCACCTTGTGTTTTTAATTTACAGCCTCTGTGCTGCAGCTGTCAGTTTTACAAATCAATGAAAGTGCATGGCCTTTAATGGCCAAGGGTCATTCAGCAGCAGCAGTCTATGAAGCCTGCAGATGAGACCTTTCGGGCTGTTAGAAAAAAGCCACAGTGACGCATATTAGCACCCACCTGCTCCTCTCTGTCGCTTTCAATTTACTTTATCTTATTTTGTCAGCCAGCAGAGCTAACTCCTGTATTAATAACTGGAGGTTTACATTGAAGCCAGGAAAAAATATAAACCTTGCTGATGGCTGTTTCAGGAATATGTGAGATTGTGTGTGTTTAAATACAGGAGCCAGAGATGAAGTGTGTGAGATTTGAAGTTCATAAGATGAAATGGAGAGTTTTTGGAACATGTATAAGAGCTATTGCTTGGAAATGAAATAATGAAAAAACAATCAAAATGATGAAAAAACCTGCAACAATATCGAGTAAGCTACACAGGAGATAGTAAAAAGCAGTGGTGGAATAATGCATATAGAAAACGCTTCCACAACGATGGAGAAATGTTTTGATAATCACCCCCTATCACCTGACTCACCTATGCTCTTGGAGGGTTACTTTACCGTGTTGTTTTAACCTACAGGTCAATGAATGTTAAGAGTGGGTGGATGCCAATAAGTTGTGTATTTGTTTCCGGGGAAGAACATTAAAGGTCTCTAAACTGCTCTAAGACCAAACACAGCCACACTGTAAATACAAAGGCATGGTACTGTTTGCATTTTCTAATGTAATGGTTCCATGGTACTTCAAAAGAGACAACATTGGCAACAGTCATTAAAAAAATACAAAAATTAATAATACACGCATATGAGTTAAGTGCTTGGAAAATAGAATAGAACAGCAAGCATAAAAGTGTTAAAGATAAGCGATGCAGATTGACCTTGACTTTGATCTCCTATCTATTATGAAACCACCTCAATGTCACATTTGCGCCAAAATGACTGGATGCATTTCTTTCATATTTTATTTTGAAGATGATTTGATCAAAGGTGACTTTGGCTTTTTATTTATTCATAATTCATAATTTTGCAGCTACTGTAAATGCAGTATATATTTTATCAGTGTCACTATGAAAGAAATACAATGTAAATCTCCCTCCTAACCCGTGAGGGTGCTCAGCAGCAGGAACAGAGTTCTTTGGACAGGCTGGTCTGACAGTTCTTTTCCAGGGTCAGGAAGTCAGCCAGTCTGGAAGGGGGCGAGACTCTGTTGCAAGAACGCATTGACCTGGAAAGGAAACGGCGTGGCAGCCATAGATAGGAGAGGGAGTTGCACTCTTTTACCAAGGGGTCATGTGTGATAGCATAAAAGGGGATGGAAAATTGTAATCTGTTCCTTCGTGTTGGTTTATGCCTATGAACTGAGAAGGATAGCGAGTTACCCCTTGTACGAGAAAGCTGTATTGTGAGTGTTTTGTTTGTTTGTTTATCTGTGAGTAATCGTCTTGTTTGTTATATCACATTAGACGGCTAACATGATTTCGCAGCTGTCGCCTAGGGCCAGCAATCATTTTATGAATAGCAATATGGACAACTTTCATTAGTTTTAAATTAAATTCATTTTATTACGGCAGTCGGCAAGTACTTTTATGAATAGGGCTCTGTGACAGGGTAGCGTTGAAGGCCCAAGTGGTATCGGCAGGGAAGGAGACTCAGAGGCAAGGAAAATGCGGTTTAAGTGCGGCTGTGCATTTTAGTCAACAAACAACAATAATCATACAAAACAAAACACTACTGCTCACAGAGCAAAAATAAAAGGTTAAACAAAACAGGTCACGCACACAATAAACAGGAACATAATAACTGGCTCAAGAACCAAAGCAGAAGGTTTAAATAAAATCAAAAAACTGTAGGCTGGGCATAAACCTTCACTACAGAGTTTCCAAAATAAACAAAGAACAAACACTCACCAAAAACTCCTTCTCCAAACAAACAATTTTTCTCCCTTTTATACCATGTAACTGGAGCCTAATTATTATCAATTATTCAATTAGCTCCAGCACAATTCTCACATATATTTTGGCAGGGATAGGAAATTAACCCCGTCCCTGCCAACCACCACCAAAAACCACAAAACAATTGAGAGGAACGGTAGTTCCTCATACAAGTTAAAAACAACTTTTTGAAACTACCATGAGTGTCTATACTGAGTTTTGCTGTTTTCACCATGTTGCAGCGGTAAAACTAAATCACTTAAAACTACCATCTGTACCAGTAGCAAAAGTCTGAAACTTTCTTACATCAAATGTAAAAAAAAATGTAAATACTTCTTATACACAATGAGATATAAGTCGACAAACTAAGGTAAAATTGTTCTTCTTCCTCCTCTTCCGTTTACTTTTTTAAGAGTGTGTAGAGACTTTTCAAACAGAAAAGCTAAATAACTGGACATCTACCAATCATCAATTCCACATGTTGGTCAACGTAAACCAGGGATCGCAAGCAGTTTGAGATCCACAACATTAAATTAAACAACTTATTTATATTTTAAAACAGTACATATTGCCCAAAAAAATAAATAAATAAAAATATCGTTCTTTGAACTTGCAACATAATGTCCTTGAAAAGCACACAGCCTTAGCCTGAAGTGCCACTGCATTGTTGTTGAAATGCGTTAATCAATTAAACGAGGAACTACAGGATATTCCAGCTTAAAAAAAAAATAATATTTTTTTTATTCTTATGTATTCTGCTTAGAACACATTTTTACCTCACAAATTGTACCTCTATGACCTGAGGGACCATACAATACTTCCTGAAAGTTTTTGTTGAACAATATTGATGTTTGGGAAAATGACAGACATTGTTTCACCTGAGTGATTGCAATGACATAATACATGTTTATTCTTATTTTTTTACTGATAAAAAATGTACCTGATTTAATGTAGTTCACAAAATGTGGTCTGCTTGTGTCCACTCTGCCAAATTACAATTGTGAGATAATATTTTTTACATACAATTACTAATTTATACAGTGGGGTTTTTGACTGTACCAATCTAGGTAAAGCATCAGTGTGTCCCCCACCCGGAAGGGAACTTGAAACCTTCCAGTCAAGAGCACAGTGCTTATAATCAAAACGCAGCAACTGTTTTGTATAGAGCGAAGAAATGTAACATTAATTAACAATGAACGCATTTCAATGTGCTTAACTAAACCTGAATCTATGCTCAAATGTGGCAGGTGGATTAACAGTGCACAGATACCCTATAATAAGTATTTATTGGCCCCTTTCTCTTGCTATACACTGTATGGCATCCTAGGAAAAGACATCATTAAAGAAAAGACATATTGTTTTAGAACTTTTGGAAAATGTGTTTAAAACTAAATGATTCTATATGCAGTCTGTTCTTATTGATGTAAACATCCATCACATATATAGCACATGTCATGCTATAGAGCATTTCTGTCATGATTGAGGCTTGTTTAATATCCTATCGCAGTACACTGGCCATGACAGAAATACTGCATGTCATGTTTTTTCAAGACATAGCATCGCTATGTGGCATGTTAAACTTCATAAGGAAATGAAAAAAAAAAAATAATAACCTTCATAACAAAACTGATACTGGTTCGAGTTTTCAGTATATATACACTATATTAAAAAAAAACAAAACAAAAAAAACAATTGGGAGCAGCTAACCCTGCAAAGTATAAATAAACAAACTATGTACAGTATGTTGACAATCTGATCTGTTCTACAATGGCTCGGACAGAACACATCTACAGAGATTCTATGCATAAACAGATCTAGTCACTTTGCACCTGGAGTATTTTTTCCTTAATGTAATTGAAGCACAGGATGCTCCTGGAATATCTTCTGTTTAAATAGTTCCTTAACCTAATCTTATCAATCGTTCATATACCTACCTGTTTGCCTTTATTTAAAATAACCATGCTTTATCAGCTTTCCATTCCTATCATGTTAAAGCTGTCATTTGCATTTCTAGGATTCCAGGGAAATCTTATACAAATACTAAATGCTAAGGCTAATTCCTGTTTACTGTTAATGTGATGTTGCAAAGTCAGTTAATGAGAGTAAATGAATCTGTTTGAACAGCACCACCAACACTAACAATGTTTTAAAGAACTTTTAATGAAGAAAAATGTTATGCATCCACATTACACGCTTTTAAACAGGACACCATCAAATTAAATTCTCTGTGGGAAATGTAAACCCATAAATACCATGTTACAGTAATACATACCATTCCAGTAAGTAACTAACTTTGTTGTGGATCTGTTGTTCATCTGGCCAAGAAAGCATGTGTTCAACTTGAATGTAAATCTGAAATGTTGCTGATATGTTTTAACGTAGGTTATCTATTTTCAATTCAGGTTTCTTACCTAAAAATTACATAAAAAAAAAAAAAAAAAAAGATGTTAATTAGATGGCTTAATCCCTTAGAAATATAATTAAACTTTATTATTTCAATGATGTTCATGCTTTGTAAAGCAGTCCAACATGTTATAGTAAGGGATGCCAATTTGGCACTATGGTGCTAGATTTCCTCATATAGCACTGTGGCAAAGTGGTAGTTACTGCTCAGGTGTAGAGCAGGTGCAGTAATCCAATGATAAAGGCAGACAACAAAGTACTGGTGAAATGGTTTCTTTCATTTATAATCCAATGGTCTGACGATCAAGCAGTAAATAATAGAAGTCTGGCAATACACAGCAATGTGTATTGCTAAGTAATAATAAAGGGTTGCAGTCCCACAAATAATAAACACGGTACCAAACACAATTAAACACACACAAGGTCACAAGTCCAAAGTGAGTGTTGCAGTACTTGTGGTGAAGTACAATTTATTAAGTGAAACAATGGTGCAGTGATGTCTGGGTTCTGTGCTGGCCCTAAGCGACAGCTCTGGAACTTGTTAGCCTATCTTAAACAAACAAACCAACAGGTTTTAGACAGACTGAACAAACAAACAAAACTCTCACGGTTCTCTATTATACTGGTCCTTCCGGGTTTAGCATAACCATACAGAGAAACAGACACCTCGCTTCGTCCCCTTATATAACGTCAACCATGACCTCTTGGGTAACGAGACCAACTGCTCCTCCAATCCGTGGAGCAGTGCTTACACAAAACCGACATTTTAGGCTTATAGACTTGCATTGTTTATTTAGTGGTAGTAATGAGCAAAGCAGACAAGTTTCGTTGAAGCTTCAAAAAAAGCAAAAATCTCTCTTCTGATGATCCATAAAGAAAGTGTAAATGCACCAAACCGTGTTTCTGGCGTTAAGGGCAGTTGAGTTATTTGAATTTTGTGTGATTGTGAGTGTTATGATTAGAAATGAAACCAGTATAACATATTTGTGAGCTAGTTTTTCCCTAGTTTAAGTCTATATTTCAAATGGGTTTATGTGCACCTTTTATTGTTGTTGTAATCTATTTGGCTGTCTTCAGTGTAGTTGCTGTTCTGTCTCGATGGCAGTGCACTATTTTTTATTCAATTTTATAGCAGTTTTCTAATGTGACAGTGTATGTGCTATGAAACTCAGAAAAGAACAATAATGCAGCATTCTGATTGGCTGAAACACTTTCCAGCATGGTGATACAGAGTCGTTGTTGGCATGAGATGGAGTGCCAGTGTGGTTCAGTTTTGCATATCATGTGAAATATTTCTGGGGGGCTCCTGCACATGACCCACTCACACTCCACTCACACTAACAATGAATTGGGGGGGGGGCTTGATTAGGGTGGGGTCTGATGCTCTCTGGTGCTAAACTTTCAAAACTATTTAGCACTCATTGTCAAAACGATTTCCACCCCTGTATAGTACAGACCAGGACATTTTTGTTTGGGGTTGTGGGATGCAAATCCCCCATATTTTTTTTTAACCACACAATTTTTTTAAATTGCAACTTATTTTTTGTATTCCTGTTCCTTATGCCAAGAAACACTGATTATTTAAATAAGCTGAATATTATCAAAATCACATTATCAAGACCCACAAAACATTTTGAAAACTGTGTGCCTGCACCTTTAAGACAAGTCAGTAATTTTGGAATGCAATTTCTTTTTGTTCATATCCCAGTTATAGGTCACAAATGGAGATTAGACAAAGGGGCATTCAGAACAGAAAATAGGAAGCGCTTTTTTACATAGAGAATTGTGAGGGTCTGGAATCAACTCCCCAGCAATGTTGTTGAAGCTGACACCCTAGGATCCTTCAAGAAGCTGCTTGATGAGATTTTGGGATCAATAAGCTACTAACAACCAAATGAGCAAGATGGGCCAAATGGCCTCCTCTCGTTTATAAACTTTCTTATGTTCTTAAGACTTCTTTAGTTGTCCCTACTGTAAGCCGAAGTTAATGGTACTGTTTATCAAGTCAAAACGGCCAAGAACTGTCCCTGTTCGTACCACTTTTTGTCATGCATTTCATAAAAAAATAAAGTAGGTGCGTGACAATATAATGCATTATGGCAAGATAATGTACCATTCTGGTTTGCTAAAAGTCGTTATAAACATAGCCACTGCATTTCAATCTGGTGTATGCAATGTCATAAAACAAATGGTGAACAGTTATAATGGCATGGTATTTCAGTTTCAGTGTTGGTAGCTCATCTAATTTATTTGATCTGCTCCACTTGGCTTGCTCAAGGCCTATGTGCAAAGTATGGCTCTTGTTCCTGGTTGACTTGCTTTTAATTGCAAGCAGACATATTTAATAACTTTTATAGCGTCTCTTCATTTTTTATTCCGCTCTATGTGAAATAAGTCGTCCAACTTAATGGCATTATTAAAATCATATCTCTTTTTTCAAGTCTTTCTAACACTACCTTTTTTTTGTCACTTAGGAATGATTTTGAAGGTTTTCTTTCGTCTCAGCATTAAAAGGGTTCAATTGAAGTATTTTTTTTTTTGTCAACTCCATGTCCACAGCAAAAAATGAGTTAGCTTTCACTTTGCTTTCTATTATCTTGAATCAACAGATAAAACATGCTCCAAACTCAGAGGCACATTTCTTCTCTTACTGTATATTTTAGCGATAGTGCACGTCGATGAAGGCTCAACCGTGTGGTAGTTAACTACGACTGGAGTTATGCGTCCAAGCCAAAGGCGAAGGAAACCAAGGTCAACTACCACACAGTACAGTCTTCATCAAGAGAGCAATATTGCTATTATAAAGCACATTTTCTCATTACTGCCTTTAAAAAAAACATTCTAATACCTACGTTTACATTGAACTTGTAATGATTTGTTGAGTACCATTCTGCTGAGAAGTTTGAGTAAAATAATCTTGAAAATGTTAATAAAGGACCACACACATAATTAGAGAAAACAAATAACTTTATTTAACAAATCCCTTTTTACTTGTCTGAATGGCACAATATTACTGAATTGTCTTTGTCTCGGGTTGTTGTTGTTTTTTAAAGATGGTTGTGATTGGCTGATTCAACAATTGCGGGTACATGGCTGGTGCTTTTGTCTGTGCAAAGTAGAGTGGCTGGTTTTGGTGGATAATATATTTTTTTGGACCAGTTGTGTCTTTGTTTAGTATTTGCTGTCCAATAGATTGCTTTCATTATGATTTTAAGTTTGATTCAGAGTTTATGCTGTGAAGTTTGTATTGATTGATTGATTTTTACACCAACTAAAACCAGATTGTATTTCAGTGATGCAGGAGTACATTGTGGCAGGTTTAATTACCACAAAAATAAGATGAGAAAATATAAAGAGTTAGTCCATACTTTAAAATAGAATAAAATATCTGTATTTTATATTTATACAGTATTATATATTACCCCTATTGACATGTGGTTACAGCAGAAGAATACTGATATATTCCTATGACAATGATAAGATTGAATACATTTGGATGATTCTTTCACGATTCTTTCAGAAACCATGCTGTGGTGAAAAATCCATGTGTGAGATTTTAGCACCTACAAGAAGAGAGAGAGACAGTGATTGCGCATCTAGGCTAGGGAATAGGGTAGGGGTTACAGGTCATCTCGGATTCATTGGGTTGCCACTGGGTTAATCACCCTGTCATGTTAGGGTTAAAGTACAGCAGCCTCCATTGTGTTTATTTATTTCCTAGTTAAAGGTAACATGATTCTGGTCTGCAGACCATCTGATTTATTTTATTTAGATTCAATTTACTAGCTTATCAGATGACTACATTCTCACTGTGTTCCGCATCATTCACTCAATAATTTTTCTTCATTACTGCCACCTCATATTGAAAGGTGCTTTTGTGCATTAGATCCTTCAGTCTTCATAACTCCACAACCTTATTATTCCTGGTAAACACAGATTTATGCATGATTAAGCGTTTATATATATATATATATATATATATATATATATATATATATATATATATATATATATATATATATATATATATATATATAGATAGATATATATAGATATATATTGATATGATTGAAGGCTTTTCAAAATGGTGAGCACTCCTAAATCAGTTCAATTAAAAAAGGAGCATTTAGCAAAAATATTTAGCATTTTTTCCTTTTTAAAATTGCTGATTGAAAATGTTATACTCTGCATCCTACACAAAAGGTGTCGCAGAGATTATATAATCCTGATGTCTAATACAGTTGAGCACAGCTTTCTGATATCGCTGATTTCACTATTTCTGTAAAATGTACCCATTGTGTGTTATATGCAGTTCTCTGTGAAAATCTAAGAGAATAGTGTAGATTTTCATATTTTTATGACTTAAAATAAATACAGCAAACATTTTCCTTATGCTTCCAGTAAATGATTGACCACACTGCATAGAGCTGCACGATTTATTTAAAATGTCTTCAATGAAACAGACACCAGCTACATCAAAGATCGAACATATTTCATGCATCTATCTGTTGTTATTTTTTACATTTAGTTATGCTTTTATTTTGTTTAATAATTCACTGACGGGGAAAATCAAATGTCTTTAAACAATGTACATAAAAAATATTCTATAATTTAGCATTTACTATTTTTCAGGTAAGCATTTCAATATTTAGGAACATTTGTTGTATAATAACTCAGAGCAAATGATATATTTTGAAAGTGACAACACTGTTTTTTCTGCTAAGATCAATTTTGAATGTGCCAACGTGATTTTTTTTTCCCTTTTAATAAATAATATATTTAATCGTGAAATGTGAAATAAGCCATTTTTTACCGTGATAAAATATCGCCCTGTCCATAACTAAATATTGCCTCTTCCTCCATATTCAGAAACATCTGTGTAACTTGTACGTTGCCAGTGACATACGTCCTAATTTTTTTTTTTTTTTTTTGGAGAGATCGGAAAACCATGTACGTTTTTAACTAAAAATTGTACATAAAGGTTTTAGTGGCAAAATAGTGATAGTGTGGTCTGTAATGCTTTAACTTCTTGTCTGCTAAACGCCCTTGTTAAATCAGTATTGTATCTGACAGGTATGGATTATGCAGTCACTTCACTCAATACACATGTGAGAAAGTGATAAGCCTAAGTGTTGTCTGTAACAAAGGGATATTTGTAAATACTGGCTACTAGGATGGTGAGGTAGATATTGGGGCCATTTTAAAGCTTTATACCCATAAGTGTAATATTGCTGTTCTTACTGCAAATGACAAAAAATCTATAGAATTCTCTCTCTAGCCTTCTGATTTAAATCAGTGTAATAGATACATGCTTTGACTTGAAAGGCAAAATATTTTTCAAAACTTATTGCTCTTTGTATTTGTAGGATATTACCACCTCCATTCTTGACAGTAGGTATGGTGTTCTTTTCTTTGTACACCTCACCAGGCTTTCTCCAAACGTAATGACTATCACCGTGACCAAATAGTTCGATTTTTGTTTCACCACTCCGCAAAACTTTTGATCAGAACTCATATCCATCATTCAAATGCCATTTTGCAAACTTTAAGTGATTGTCCTTGTGACATTTTCCTAAGAGTGGCTTTTCTCTTGGCCTGCGACCATTGAGACCTTCACCATGCAGTACTCGACCTGTGGTTGAAATGAAAACCCCAGTCCCATTTGCAGCCAATTCACTTTGAATATCTTTGCCAGTCAATCCCAGATTGTTATTAACCTTCCCCACAATTCTTCTACTTGTTCTTGGTGAAAGAATCTTCTATCTTCCAGGCCGAGGGAGCGTTGTGAGAGCACAAGTCTTGTACTTCTTGATATCTGATATAGTTGAAATTGGGATACTCAAATCTTTTTGTATCCTTTTCCAGCTTTATGACAATAAATAATTTTCAGATAGCTCTTTACTTTTTCGTAATGACAGCAATCACCCTATGCCTAACTTTTTATACTCTCTAAGAATGTTCACCTACAATCCACATTTTCTAGACTTTTCTAGAATTAGGTTGTGCATTATCATATTGAAATTTCTAGCATCTTGTAGACAATACTCTTGTGGAGACATGAGGTCTCTAAACTTTTATTTTTTGTTTTGGAAAGGAGTGGACAGACACTGTGATTTACAAAGCAGAAGTCCTGTTTATTCTAAATAACACTTGGTCCCTATGGGCTGAGACCATGCTAAAACACAACCCCCCCTTTCTCTTATTACTTATCTCGCTACTCCCAGGACTTGCCCTCCCTACTTGTTCCTACTCCAGTTGCCCTCACAGCCTCTATCCAACTCTATTTCTGACTCACTCTCGTAGGCCTTAATTGAAGTGACACTCTGTACAGTCTGTTGTCACTCAATCGCTTTCACTAACCACTCTGCTCACTGGCACAATCCCCCCTCTCTTATATTAACCAGACTAGACCCATCCCCCAACCCACTCTCTCACCAATCACCACAGCACTTCACTCTCACTGACTGCCTGGCAGCAGCAGGAACTGCACCACTTCTCTAGGGGGGTGATCCAGTTAAGCTGCCATTAACTCCCATTACTCCCCCCACCCCCCCTCACACACTCCTATCCCCACACACTCTTATTTCTCTCCTTCACTATCCCTCCCTCTATCCTAACCCCTACATAGTCTCGTCCTGAACCAAACTTGCACTAGTTCAACAGACAACCAAACATAAATGAGATCCTTCAGAGCGCAGCACCCTTAACAGTCTCCAGGTCACTACACCTATCATAGCATCAAAGGGTAACATTAACATTGTAATTCCATTTGTACTGATACAGTTCTTAAATTGGTGATGAATAAAAAAAATAATATTTCTCCTTATGTGCACAATTAACAAGAACCCCAGGCAAATGCATATGAGTGACAACCGTGGCAGAATTCCCATATTAACCAGTCCTGAGGCAGGATTTGCTGAATGCAAGTGTGAACATTTGTGCGATCTGTCATTATATTGGATGCTGAGCTCCAGAAAAAAAGATGGGGAGAGCGTGATATACTGTACATTATAGTGATTGAACTCCTGCAATGGTGACAACCTTATAATTGAAAAGGAATAGAAAAAAAGCCATGTATGATAAAAATACCAAAACCACCATGACAATATTTGCTCACGAGATGCTTTCAAAACAAGCCAAATTTGGCTGAGAAACCACCGATCTGGCAGTGCTGGCTGGGTGTTACCTTCGTGGAACACTCATTCCCTATTATTATTGGCTCCTCAATTTGAGTAGCTTTTGAAACAGCCAATGATAACAGAGCAATTGAAGTCAGTTGGGATACTGCCTTGGTAATAGAGACTACGATGGTACCAGTTTTTTCATTTTTTAAGTGGCCTACTGAGATACCTGGTGCAATTTTGGTGTCTACGCGCTTACAGGGGACAGTTAATTTAGAACCCTGGTCATTCAAAAATGTACAATTATTTCCTGCCCAGATTTTGCTTTCATGTTGAACAAGTTTTATCCCCTTTTCCAAAAATTGTTACACTATGCATCATATCATCTTATGATTTTGTAGGCCAAAAACATATATTTTGTGCCACATGAAACATTCAGTTTTTATTTTTTAAACCGATAAACGTGGGTTTTGGAAACATATTTAGAATTATGTCACTCATTCACTACTTCTCTTTCTACATAAAGAAAACAGCTTTCAGAAGCAAGGCAGTGTGTAAAGACATTGCAACTGACCATTCATCAATTTTGTGCACTATGTGATATGTGTCATTTGCTTAGCAACGGGCTTAACGACCAAGAACCCCAACAAACCAGCAACAAACTATCAGTTGCCGGTCTGTTTTTATGGCGTTACGGTTTTATTCAGTGATGTAAAGATAAAACTGATGTACAGTTATGCTTCTACTAATGCATATTAAACTTTTTATTGTTTACAAAGACTGCCTTATTATTATTATTATTATTATTATTATTATTATTATTATTATTATTGCTACATAAATATCAAACCTTAATCAGAGAACCATGATGAATGTTTAATCTTAAATATAAACAAGACAAAATATTTAAATAACTTCTTGTATGTGGAAATTAATTACTACAGTACACTATAGTCATACGATGGGATGGGCAGAAACAAAACTTGAACTGTAGTGTGATAGATACGAGTGTGGTAATTAATGGCCGGAAAAAGAAATCTGTTACTTCTCACAATGCTCGGATTCAAAATGCATCCACGGTTCTACAATGGCGGAGTCTTAATGTGTTCATCCTCACTTCAACACAGTAAGTTAATGTTTGTATATGTATTAGTGAAATGTACAGGCAATGTGTAGAAACTGAAAATGCTAACTAAAAAAAAAAAAAAAACCCCCCCCCCCCCCCCCCCACCCCCCCCAAACTGAACAAAAAATAAAACCCCAAAAATTAAAGTGCTATATACATACATATACAGACTGTATACTTTTTACATGAACAAATAAAATTGAAGTGATTTATTTTTTTTTTTTTTTATCCAGAGCAAGTCAACTCCTGTATGAATTAATTTCTGTATCTGCATTTCACAAACTGAAATATATTAGATGCAAAATTAAAGGTTTTGATAAAGTAATAACAGGTAATAAATACATTGTGATGCAATTGGACTTTATGGGCTATTTGCAAAATAGTGATGAGGTAATAAATCTAAATGTCTACATATATTTACAGCCACCTCTCTCCATAAAGCTGCCAGGCGATTTTGAGTCTCACTGTACTGAATGTGTGTGTGTGTGTGTGTGTGTGTGTGTGTGTGTGTGTGTGTTTGTAATGTTTAACACACAGCCAGTGGATTAATGGTTTGTGTAGACCTAGCTCAGGTCTGTTTGAGACATGGCTATCCATTATGCCTGAACCCTGTGCTGCAGGCAGCTTTATGTTTATCATTACAGACAGCTCTCAGCAGGTATCAGGATCTGGCCAAGCACCAGGTTTAAATTCACTGCAGCTGTGCAGTAAATGGAAACCTCAGTGATGTGTCAAGCAGCAAAGATTTGGCAAGGCTGTTTCTTTTCTGAGGAGGAATTACATCTACTTAAAACTGGATTATTTTTGGACTAAGAGTAAAAGAAGCAAGCATTTGGCAGAAAGCAGAAGCCTTTAAGAAAAAAAAAAAACAGATATACCAAGATATGGCAAAAAAAGTGTTTTAAAATGTAATATTCACTGATAACACTGTGTAACAATTTTTTTTTTTTTATTTTTTTTTTTTTGTTCCTGGGTAGTAAGTGTTATTTCCTAATTGCTTATGCCTCAAAAGTATAGAAAATGGCTATTATTCCCCACAAACTTTGCTTTTGTGACCAGGACAGTGATATTTCAAAATATCACTATTTCCAATGGGAAAATGGGCAAATGTGTGTCTTTTCGTTCACATAAAGTCAGAAAAAAACAACATATGAATCCAAGTTAACACGTATTTATACTAAAGTAATACAAAAATGACTACAAAAGATTTAGAAGTGAGTAGTTTTTCGAGATTTACGATTATACTGTATTTAAATCTTGAAAAACTACTCACTTCTAAATCTTTTGTAGTCATTTTTGTATTACTTTAGTATAAATACATGTTAATTTGGATTCATACGTTGTTTTTTTCTGACTTTATGTGAACGAAAAGACACACATTTGCCCGTTTTCCCATTGGAAATAGTGATATTTTCAGATATCACTGTCCTGGTCACAAAAGCAAAGTTCGTGGGGAATAATAGCCATTTTCTATACTTTTGAGGCATAAGCAATTAGGAAATAACACTTACTACCCAGGAACAAAAATTGTGTTACATAGTGTAATAATCTTAATTTGAAGCACTGACAGCTAAGTGATAAATGTATACAATGTTTGAAACAATTTCCCTTGCTTCAGTAAAGACAGGGATTGGGATACCTAAAATAATCACAATTCATTAGACAGAGAAAGATTTTGACAGAGCAGACAATATGTAAATATTTATGTCAAGGAAGGTATGACTATATCTCCAAGGGAAATATGCTCTCTTAGTTTTACAGTGTGGCCTGTCAGTCAGCAGTTTGATTGGAAACTGGCTTTGCTCTCATGGTAACCGTCTGTTATGTTTGCAGCAATTGCCTTCATGCACTGTACGCCGTTGTGCTCTTACAGTGTGCTGTATGCATGTCTTGAACTTAATCTGCACTTTGGCACAGTGTAATGAAAACGCTGGTCTTCAAAAGATGTTAAAAACAAATAATAAACACCTGCTGTTTTAAAGACTTCTGTGATTTTTGAAGGCTGAAAGATCATAAATTCACAGTTACTGTGGGCCAAGATTAAATTTATACAACATTGTTTAACATTTGCATTCATGTGGCAAATGAAATAAAGAATGTCATTTTTTTTTCCATAGCAGTGGTAAATTATTCATGACAAAACAGCTTGGTCTTACTATGCTATAGTTTCCTTAGATCACAGTGTATTATTTATAATGAACCTCTAACCTTTACACTTCTAATCAAACTTTCATTAGTCTAACAGCTTTTAAATCTAAATCGTTTTATTTCATTTTGATAAACATACTTAATAATTAACATATTATGTTCAAACATGTACACTAACATATTATTTTTGTTTTGTTTTTCCTAATATAAGTATGGGACTTGCTTATCTCATGGACATAATGGCTTCAAATGGTTAATTTGCTGAGTTGGCTAAAGTCAAGTATTTTTTCCCATTTCACTAATTAGTTGTAACAGAAATGCTTGTTTATGACAATTACTGTGACAGTTGCGAAAAAGACAGCCTGACACATAAACCTCAATAATCTCCTTATGTCCAACAGCTGCCAAAGGCTTTTAACAAGCCTATTAACAAGCTATATGCGTGTCTGTTTACTGAAGCTGTTAAATCATGTATCTGTCTTGGTACCTGAGGCAGTCAGTTAATAGAGATATTTTATAGCAGACTTCTCTGCTATTAAGAATGGACACCAAATAAAATAATTTAAAATATGTCAGCAAAAGCCAAAGCAAAATTATGGTGTTGGTTTCCAATAGGGAAGTTTTTCAAGCCCAGTCAGTGAAATAAAGAGTTCAACCATGCTAGCTCTAAATGATATTATAATATATATATATATATATATATATATATTATATATATATATATTATATATATATAATATATATATATGACGTTCGTGTCACTGGGTCAGAAAATATTTATTTATTTTGTTGCATGCTATAGATTATGTATTTAGCTATCTAATGATATGTGTTAGTAAAAGTTACATTAAGTAAGTGTTCATCTTTATAGGTTATCTTGGAACTAGGAAACCCTTAGATGTTCATGTGTCATGAGGCTGCCTGTGGAAAACTTGCTGGTGGCCTTAAAAACAGCACTGCTGTGTGATTTATTGTTAGCCTTGCAGACACATAGAGTTAATCCAGTTTTAATTGGTGATTCTAGGTCAAGTTTTGGAGTTCAGCCCATTTTAGCGCTCTCTAACTCACGCCACTGACAATATCATTCCTCATTCCCATGTTTCCTCTTCCGAAAAAGAATGCAGTGAAATCAGGTTCACAGGATTCAAACAGCAAACTGGATTCTTGTATGTTTTACTCTTATATATCAGTCAACAAAGCCTGATCTATAGTTACATATAATGGATTAAGCCAGACAAATGTATTCCTTGATTTTTATTTGTATTCTGAGAGCACAGCTAGGAGATGCAAGCTCTTTCATCTTTAATACATGTGTGTAAAACAATCTGTTCAAACCAAGTCCTTAAAAGCTCTAGAGATTATCTTGGAAGTGTAGTTCTAAATGAAAGTTCACAATGCACACAAATCTGTTTTAAAGATTATTTTTTTAAATGTTGGCTTTCATAACATAGAAAAACAAGCACAAAGATGTCTTAATTGGGATAGATATTTGTTTAACTTTTTCCTGTCACTGATGTAGGAGTGATTTTCTGCTCAAACATTAAGCAGTGAATGACAAGACATGTTATCCAAGTTTGAAATACTGTCTCAGCCATTTCCATAGAAACAACAATCAATGTATCTATTTACTCAACATCACTCTGAACCGGTTTATCTGTGGAATTCTTCAGGGACAGATAAGAACTTTGCCTTTAATGTCTTGTTTGCACAAGTGTATTGTACACTGCTATTTACCACTGCAAAACTGCTAACATCTGTCATATATGTACATAAATAACTGCTCACTGAAGTTACCAGTGTTACAATTGTACAAAACCACACAACAGGTGAGGCTCTTTTACTTGAGTAAACAATGTAATAAGACAACAGCAAAACCGCTGGTAGTGCTTCTTATTGCATGTCTTTACTTTTGTTAATGGGAGCTGATGGTTGGGAAAGAAAACTCACTGGGGAAACTGAAAACGATCACTTCTGTGTTTTTCTGTTTTTAAATTAAACGTTACTTTCGTATTGAATTTGAAAGATTCTAATTATCTTACTTTTGTTTTTATTTATTAACCAAACAAACATGGTCAACACACAAGCTCGCAAACACATACCTAACGCTTGTTATTTCAAGTAGTCTTAACTCCAACATGATGGTCTTGTAATGGAAACCCAAAGCAAGTCAATAACAAACTAACTCTTAAAGATTGAATTTAGCAAAGCACCATCCATAATCACGGTCAAACAAACACCCCCAGCCGAGTGCGAATTGCTCCATGAAAATCTGGAAACTTGTGCCCAAAAGACTGGATAATTCTATAGGGGCTCTATTCCAAGGACTCCTCAAACCATTTTATGTGCAGTGCATCCTTATGTATTCACATTTAATATGTATTTAGTTGCATGCATTTATTTATAGATTTTATGAACTTTTTTGTAAACATTTAAATTACAGTTATTGTGCTTATTTTACAAAATAATTTTTATGCATCTATCAATTGTGAAAAATTATTTAATTGGTATATAGTTCTGTTTGTCTTTATTTTCTATGAGAAAATGGATCTGTTTGTCTTTAAATTAAGCCATACCTCCTCAGTTGGTGACTTTATTTCACAAATTTTGTAAGAATAATATTTATAAACAAAACATATGTACAAAAACAATGTGTAAACTTTGTGAGTAGAGGCCTATTTCTGGTAATAAAACGGCAAATAAATAAATTCTGAACCCTTTTAAAATTGCAGGAGAACAGTTTAATTAATATCACACCTTAATCAAGGACATGGAAAGGCCTGGTTCATTTTAATTAAAACAGTTAAAGAATCAGTTGGAAGAGTTGTTATCTGGATTATTTACTCTGGTACAATAAGCCATCACCCTCATGAAGGGACTAAAAGGCCTTGGATAATTAACTACAATCAATTAAAAGCAGTAAAGATTTAACAAGCTTCTTTCCAGAAACAATTGATTAAAAAAGATGGAGAGAGCAAGCAGGATTGCGTTCTTAATTGTAGATCTTCTTTATCTAAACAATCAGTCAGACCTCATAGGGTTCTAATATCAAGCTTGTTCCAGGTCAGTCTTTGGAAGGGAGCTGTGGGTGTTTAAGGAAGTGATGTAATGGCTAGAAGAGAGTGCATTTTTCTGTTAGGACCTGCATAGGTTTCATTATGAGTCAATTACTCTGTCACTTTAGCAGCGAGATGTAATCGAATCATTGGAAAACTTAGAATCTCAGCTTTCCTGTAGCCATAGTTCAGAGAGGAAACTACAGCCTCCAGAATATAATAGTACAGTCCTGTGAGATGTGTCAGGTCGGTGGGTGTATTTTAATGCCTGGAACAAAAAATACAAAGCCCAGCCAATCGGATTAGATATCTTCTGAAAGGGCAGGCTTAGGTGTTTCCAATAGCGTTTGTCTTGGTTGCCTAGCTAGGTTGTTAGAGAAGCTACTGAACAGAGAGAGAGAGAGAGAGAGAGAGAGAGAGAGAGAGAGTTGCGAGCATTCTTGTTTGGTACACAATTTGTTTCATTTTTTCCCCTCATGTTCATTTCATATTGAACTTAAATCTATGATTACAAAATATGATTTTTTTGGGGGAAAAGCTGTTTTATTTGTTATATATATTCTCATTTCTAGTACATATAGTATGCCTGACCCTGTTGCAAGTTGTATAATATGAAAGGAAATTCTGTTGCCTTTCATTTGATAGAGGTTACATGCATGCAGCACAAACTATCCAGTAGTTACATGTACATAAATGAAAACAGTGAAAAACAGGTGGAAACAGGGCTGAGTTAAAAGAATTAACAAAATGAAGAAAGGTTAAGATAACAGATGATTTACATGGAAGGAGACCAAAGTTACTACAATCTAAGAAAAAATATCACTGTGTAAGAAAGATGGTAGATGGGAAAAATGCAATCAACATGTCAAGAACGACCATGACCAGGACAGAAGATTAAACAGAGGGTGTCCAACTTTCAGAAAAGGTAATAGCTTTTAAAAAGCAGGGTGACTCATTGCATACTCCTTGCACCAAATGGTTGTGTGAGATGAACAATGTTATGATTGAGGGGAATAGATGTCAAATACATCAATATACTTTGAAAAAAATATAGAAGTAAAAAATAAATAAATAGGTAGACTAGTTACTAAATACAGCTACAAAACCAAGAATAAAAAATATATAAACTGAAGATAAATGGGAATGGTCTCAACATTTCCCAAGGAAAACAAATGGATGAGATGAATCACAGAATAATGACCACAAGATTAAATATTGTGATAAGAGATATATAAATGTGTACAGCATTATTATGACAGACAGACATGACTATTTAATGATTAATTTCCTCTTACAAATTATCACAAACATAATGAAGTTCAACTTTGGCCCAGAGAGTTCTGTTGAAAGCATGGAGGAAAGGGTGGTTTATTAACAGAATTAAATAAACAATAGATGGTTCAAGTGAAAAATACACTTCTCAAAATGTTTGTCAACCAGTAAGCAACTTTCACTGGGGTTACTCGATTGTTAAAAGTTATAGGTGACAAAATCACCTTAACAATCTGAAAAATTTGAAGCAAATTCCTATTTATTTATTTTTTTTACAGTTTTGTAAAGTTCAAGCTCTAGAGGACTGCAATGCCATTCCAAGTACATCTCATCCTTTGTGACAATGAGCTGTGCTGGTACTTGGACTGATTAGATGTGCAGCCACAAAGACAAAGTAACTGTCTTTAAGAGCCCATTTTGAGCCTGAAATATTAATTAGGACACGTGGCTCGGCTCCAAGGGATCATGTGGCCCACAGCAGGTCTTTGTGAGCAAGTGCCAGTTGGTCCTCTTTCCTCTGGCTGCGAGCTCATTGAAACAAATGCTTGAGGATTTAG
This sequence comes from Polyodon spathula, assembly GCF_017654505.1. Classification (NCBI taxonomy): domain Eukaryota; kingdom Metazoa; phylum Chordata; class Actinopteri; order Acipenseriformes; family Polyodontidae; genus Polyodon; species Polyodon spathula. The sequence continues at coordinate 21,465,441 of NC_054534.1, read as the reverse complement.
GAATTGAATGAGCCTAAGCAGCAGCACAGTCTCTGTTTCCCTGAACGACTATGGGAACTATTACCTTGCTCTCCGATAGTCTTGCTTGCACATTACATTAGTCTCTGTAAAGAAAGAACAGCAAAGATCCACAAACTGGAGAGAACTTCCTGATTTAAAAAAAATAATAATAATTATGCTTCGTTCAGTGTAAGTTATACTTTTTTTTTTCTTTTTTTTACTTTTCTTGTAATGGAATGCATAATTTTTTATTCTGTCTAAGTAAAACAATCTCATTCAAAAATAGATACATGACTCCCAATATTTTGTGGAAGATATAGAGCCATGCAAGATATACCAACCCATAAAAGAACAAGCCACAGAAGAAGAAAAAGCATTGTGATATTATCTTAGCTGTAATGGTTCAAGACTACATAATGCCATCACTGCCCATAAGGTAAAAAAGATAGAATGATGCACTACTTTAGAAACTAACAAAGCAGATTTTAATGTAACTGCACATTCATCAACAGATAACCTTGATATAATTTCCTGTGTAATGATTTTATTCACTAAACTTATAACTCCTATACAGTATGTTTGAGCAATGCCAAGTGTAACTTTAATTATCTGGAACAGATTACATTATTTCTAGTTGGTTTAGGACAGAGGTGAGTACATTTCATTTACCTTTTAATTCCTGGGTTTAAAATAGGGAATCAGTGACAAACTAAAATATAACTAATGTCTATCGGCAACATTCATTCTGTTCTTCTGTTAACATAGTTGGTGAAGACTAGAGACAGTCTGACAGACATAAAGTACAATATGACATTCAGAGAATGGCAATCCTAAATGTTGCAGTATGTCGAGTGAGAGTTTATACATGACATTAAAAAATGTGTTGAAACCATAAAATTTGAGCTTTGCATCTGGCCTTCAAGATGTGAAAGTGGGAGTAATTGGGGTCTTCCTACCTAGAACATACTGCACACCCTTCTCCAACTAAAAATGAATTTGGTTTCATAAATATACAAATTACTCCTGTTTTTCTAGTCAGTTGCTATGGCCACGATACCCAACGATATATATATATATATATATATATATATATATATATATATATATATATATATATATATATATATATATAGTCTCTGTCTGTCTGGTTGTGTTTGATTTGACAAATTTCTATGTTTTTTTTCAGTTTTTTGATGCACCATTACATACATGCACACATAAAATAAGTTCATACACAAATGCATAGCTAGATACAACGAGCCCCAAATAAATCAGGATATTTTATTTTTAGTGGCTTAGTTATGCTGCATTATCCCAAAATATGGAAAACAGAGTTACATAAAAGAACAAAAATACTGCATGTTTACTATATAAAAAAATATAGCACTACATAAGTATATGTGTAATTACAGTAAAATTAAAGTCTAATTTCTGTCAAAAAAGTATTGCCATATTGTGAACACAGCCCTTAAATCCTAATAGAAAATATGTTGAACAGCCACAAGAGGACTATTCACACAGATGGGCTAAAACCCAGGCCAAGCATTCATTTAATTGCTGATTTCATATGCAACTGATACTCACACACAGGAAAAACATGTTAAAAATTAATTAAGGACAAGAGATTCTAAATAGCAGCAGGGTGTCACTGAGTGACCTTTATTTACAGGCAGTTAAACAGAAGTGTGACTAAAAATGCCAAAAAGCAAATCAGATTATTAATATTGATCACCTTAAGAAAATGAATAATTTAGAGACAGCGTCAGAATAAATATCCCTTGACACTGATTAAAGAGCACTGGCTGCTGCATTTCTAGTGTTCATCTTTCATTCTCACACACTTGGAAATTGAAAATCTTCATCACCAAAGAACACTGAAATCTGTTTTATGGCTGAGTGTGACTGTCTTACTGATGTCAACAGGATCTCTTTTATGCCCTGCAAAAATGAGAAGGTCCTGTCATCTGTACTCTTAGAAAATTGTTCTGCTCAAGATATCAAAAGTGGACTAATTAATCTGCCAAAAGATAATTAGCTCAGTGCTTATTGTAAAGTTCAATTACAAATTAGTAGATATGAAACTGAAATAGCCTAGTCTCATTAGTATGATGTATGGTATTTAGACAGATACCCCCTTTGCTTTTTTTTCTCCCATTCTCTTAATTTTATTTAACGTGACCTTCAGAACAAACCATCTTATAAGTAATGTAAAAGAAATACACCAAATAGACATGCAATGTGTTTGGCAGGGAATGATAAAGACACATGAAGCCTTTCACATCCTAATCACTTGTTCAATGCTTGGGTATAAACCTAGGATTTTAGTGTCTTTTCAACACTATGAAGTGGAATGCTTCTAGTCAAAGCCCTATTTTTTTTAGATGGTATCCAGACCACATAACTGTCACATGTCACAACTGTGCAATAGACACCCTTTTTTTTATTCTTTTTTCAAAGCGCCCTGGTATTGGGTGAACGTAGCAGCTGAAAATAATAACACCCAATCAAGTACGCACACACACACACACACACACACACGTTTGTATTCCTATACTTGTGGGGACTTCTCATTGACTCTCACTATATTTTTATTTACTATTTCTAACTCCAGTCAGACAAAACTCCACACAGGGTGAAATTCGACAACAAATTAAATATTTTGGCATTTTTATTTTTTTTAAAGGCATATTTCGTTCGTAAAAAAGTGTTTTACAAAGTGGGGACGTCCCCACAACATTGTTTTTTCAGGAGTTACTATCTTTGTGGGGACATTTTCTCAAATTTTGTCCCCGCATTGATAGTAATACATGCCCACACACACACACATGCAATGGATCCCAAATGACTTTTTGTGTATGGAGTGTTTAAAAATAGCAAGGTAACAGCTAGGAATGTGAATGTGCTTCTCAAACTGGAAAGGTCACTGCCTTTGGTAAGATTAAGTCAGACAATGTCCTCTTGCCAGATAGAGTCCTACAAAATATTTGGTCTTATTGTGAATCCCCACTCTAGTAAACATGTTTTCAGGTAAAATGAAATGATTCCATAAGACTTGGAATCTGTGTTATTCAAAAAGCAGTGTTGTTTCAACCCCTGATTTTTTTAAATTGAAATATTTTGGGAGGTTCTTGACCAAGCCTGTTGCCATTAAAGCTGTTAATGTACAGTCCATGTATTTCACAGTACAGGCACTACTCCCAGAAAGTCTGTTTTTGTGTCCATAAAAAATGAAATACGTATGGAGGAATTAGTTTAGCAAAGTGTTGTAAGTGTGGGTTAGACATTCAGGCCTAAATTTATAAAGGGGATAAACCAACCGCAACAAGCCATGTATTGTGCGTGTTCAGTACGGCTGCACCCATCGTCAAAATAACAACCTATTTTATAAGACTAATTAGGTGAAGCAGGTGATTCCGCAATCAACCAATTTAAATACCCCTCACCGCAATTAGCAGTGGAGAATTACACACCTCTCACAATAAATAACGGGTTTGGGTCAACCCTGCGTGTGTAGGCTACACATTCCAAAAGAAAATGAATGGCACACAAAGACCTCAGCCTGGTACTAGCCATGGTGATGAGGATGCTCACTAGCGAAAACTGAATTTTACCAATATGGAAGTGGAGATTTTGGTACTAGCAGTACTTGTAACATATGAAGATGTGCTACAAGCTCGAAATACATCACGAGGATAAATGAATAAAATATGGAATGTGGGGTGACTTCTTAATAAACAAATGTACCACTTCAGAGTTTGTAGTAGTTTGCTTATACATTATGACGCATCATCCAGTTACTGTGCTTAGTTCAGCTTCTTATTTCGTATAGAATAAAACCAGACTTATAGACTTTTCAAACTTGAGAAACAATAAGTTTTATTTATTTACATCCATGGGAGTCAAATGGGTGGAAAATCCTTCCATTGTTGTACAGCAATATTTTCAGTAACAATACAGCTGCATACGAATGGTCTTCAGTTTAACTACAACTTATATCTTCTTACAGTCTTATGCAGTTACAACTCTCCTATTTCTTATGTTTGTCTGTATTTTTTACTCTATGTATGATTTTTTTTTTACTGTTTTCTTTCCAACTCAAATTTAACAATACTGCCTGAACCAGTATTGTTAAATACCAGAAAGCCATATTACAAAAAATACATTCTGTAGGCCTTACTAAAATAACAGTGGAGGATGAGCCCTCATTGTATTACATGTATATGAGACTTTTTCTTTTGTGCGCCTTGGAATATTGTTCCATCTTTTCTTAATCCCCTCCACTGTTCTTTTAATAATGCCTAGACTAAGAAGTAAAGGCTGTCGTTAGAACCTTGCTTTGCCACTGTGGGGAAACCTTTTCAGGTGCTTCTAAGAACATTTTTTACATGGATTCTATATTCTCTATTTGCAGGCTTTCTGTTTTGTCATGTAAGCTATGAAACATGTACTGAGTTTGCGGTATCGGTATTATAACCGTAATTTAGAAACTGACTTGATCAGAAGGGTTAAAAAATGAGCTCTTTGCAAAATGTTATTAAATGTTTCTTTGTCCTTGAAAACATTGTTTCCTTTTTGCTGCAAAAAACTCTCCCACATCACCTTGCCTTTTATCTAACCTATTGTCTGACTGCCGCAAATTAACGCCTGCTTTTCAGAGTTCTTAAAATAATCACTCAAATACGAGGTCCACAATTACCGGAAGCTATAATAAATTAAATTGAATATTTAATAGACTTCATTGACAAATTCCCTCACAATTTTAGCGGTTTCGTTCAGAAACGCCCCAGAATAATATATGCATATACAGAATTACATATGCATCAAGGGCTAAAGCGCACAGAGACATTGCCCCCACAAATCATGTGTTAATTGCGTGTTTATGGCATTGCATGTGTTTTATAAATCCCATTCAAGAATTCAGAACCCTCAACGTCTGTTTTACACTCGTAAAACATGTGCAATCCTTTTATAAATCTGGGCCTCAGTGTTGTTGAGACTGTTGAAAACAAGGGCTCTCTTGGGCCATAGCGGTTTATAAACTTACAAAATGTGACAACTTTCAATATTCTAGCTTATTTAGCAGCTTACATTTACACAAGCTTTTTTTCTGTGCTTTAGCAAACTTCCCTGTGATTTGACATGTTTTTTTAAAAAAATTATTTTATTTATTATATACACTACCGGTCAAAAGTTTTAGAACACTTCCATTTTTCCAGTTTTTATTGAAATTTACTCAGTTTAATGTCTCAATGTACTCTGAAATTAAAGCATAGAACAAATAAACAATTGGAGATAAAAAAAGAAATCATGGAATAATTTTGTTTAACAAAATTGAATCTAAATTTGACTCATCAAAGTAGTCACCTTTTGCAGATATAACAGCCGAACACACTTGTTGTATTCTTTCTACAATGGAAATCAAACATGTTGCACTTGTAGGTTGCTTTGCTTTCACCCTTCTATCCATCCCAAACCAGCTCGATGCGGTTTAAGTCTGGAGACTGTGCTGGCCATTCCATGATTTGAAGCCTACCGTCTTGTTCTTTACTCCTAAGGTAGTTCTGACATAGCCTTGGAGGTATGTTTTGGGTGTTGCTGTAGGATGAACCCCTGACCAACTAGGCATATACCAGAAGGTATTGCATGGCGCTGCAAAATGCTGTGGTAGCCGTTTTGGTTCAGGGTGCCACTCACTCTGTGCAAGTCGCTGACTCTGGATCCAGCAAAAGAGCCCCAGACCATCATGTTTCCTCCTCCATGTTTGACAGTTGGTGTCACACATCGAGGAACCATCCTTTCGCCTGCTCGACGGCATACAAAAACCCTGCGTGATGAACTGAAGATTTCAAATTTTGATTCATCGGTCCATAAGACCTTCTTCCAGTCTTCAGTGCTGCTTCATGGCCCAGGCAAGCCTCTTTTTATTATTTTGCCATCTTAGCAATGGCTTTCTTACTGCCACTCGACCTGTCAAACCTGCAGCTCGAAGTCTTCTCTTCATAGTTGAAACTGAGACTTGCTTACTTCGACCAGTGTTAAGCTGTGCTTGAAACTGTTGTCCTGTGAGCCGCCTATCACGCAAGCTGTTGATTCTCAGAAACTTGTCTTCTGATTCTGTTGTGGCTTTGGGTCTGCCAGACCTCTTCCTGTCAGAGTTTCCAAGTGCCTTTTGATGCAGTAGCAAACTGTACTAACTGACACCTTGGCTTTCTTTGCAATTTCTCTAAAGGAAAGACCTATACTTTTAAGGGTTATAATGGTCTGTCTGTCTTCCTTTGGTAATTGCCTTTTTCTCACCATTATGAGAGCAATACACTACTTCCTGCAGTACAATACTGACCAAATAATGCTTAAGAGGGTGTAGTAACACAGTCTGTTCCAACACTGCTTTTATACAGACAGAGGGTTTGTAAGTAATCAACAAAAGTTGGGACACCTGTAGGAATTGTTAGCATCAGCTTTCAAGGCTTAATTTACTTCCATTGCTGCAGAACAGCTGTAAGTCGTTAACCTATTACTTGTTCCCTGAAAAAGGCCTTTTTGTATAACTCTGAAATGTAAACTATTTTTCAGTTTTTGGTGACCTAGACTTTTTTTTTTTAACCTCTGGCAGTTTACCGCTTACTTTTGTACCATTTCAGGTTATTCACTGGACTTGAACTGCTTAAATTTCAATAAAAACTGGAAAAATGGGGGTGTTCTAAAACATTTGACCGGTAGTGTAAATACATTTTTTACAGACTACTGCCTCTACCAGTGTACACACATACACAACTGCAAGATCTAAAAAGGTAAGGTTTAAATTACATTTGCCATAACAGCAAAAGTTTTGATTAAAAAAAGTAAAGTAGTACATCCTTTAAAAGAACTAAGCTATGCTATTTTGTTTATCTCTAGCAGAAATCCAGTATACACCAGCATGTTTTAATTCCAATCACAGAATAATGGTAGTGTGGTAATTGAGTCAATACAGCACTCATAGTAAAGCTTGAAAGCCGGCTACTATAAAGTAATGGTTAGAAGGTGACAGAATTGCTGCAGCAGTCTGCCGAATGCAAAAAAGAATGCAGTGATCTTAAAACCAGTGGCGCAATGTACAGAACGCCCTGGCTCAGATATCATTAAGCATCTCTTGGTTAAGCTGTGATACTAATTTGTAATAGTCAAACAGCATACACTAAGAAATCATCAGTAAATGTATAAATAATCCAAGGAGATCGTATTATATCAAAAACCAATTTGTATTACATAGCCACACTAACAGTGAACTACACAGATGTATGCAATGCAGTTAACCAAAACCCAAATACAACAATGAAACAAAACAAAACAACACACAATATTTATCTTACAGCACAATGCAAGATGTATTTCTAGGTTGGCCTGTCCCTTATTATAGAAATGCATGAAAACAAAACAGTTTAAACCTATATTTTTATAAAGGAACAAGCCAACGTAGAAATATGCCTTGCATTGTGCTGTAAGATAAATATTGTGCGTTGTTTTGTATCATTGTGGTATTTGGGTTTTGGGTTAACTGCATTTCATACATCTGTGTAGATCACTGTTAGTGTAGCTGTATAATACACTTGATTTTTGTTTGATCCCATTGGATTATTTCTATATTTTCTGATGATTTAATCGTTTATGCTGTTTAATCGTTACAAATTAAAAGTCACCATAAATGATACCCATACATTTCTAATTCTGTATTAATCTTTCAGTCTCTGCACTCTGCATTAGTCCAGTATGCTGACCCTGTGCCATTGTATTAATGCATACAGTATGTAGTGGTTGGAGGAAGAGTTCAGTGAACAGGAAAATTCTGCTGCTTTCATTGCCAGTGTGACAGGTTACTTTATTACTGGCCCTTTCACAGCAATTTAGCAGTTACCCTGGTAACGGATACAGAGTTGTAATGGGATCACACACATTAGAGCGGAGGGAATGCTAACACCAAGAGCAGACCATCTGCTGGCTTATGTTCTCAAGGCTGTTTGCTCACTAAGAGCTGCTTGACAAGGGGTCTACTTTTATGTAAATGAAGCCGGTTAAACCACAGGCCTGCCCTATTAAGCTATACTCTGGTGATTTGTCTTTCTAATTCTATTGAAACAATAATGAGGATTTGCTCCTGATTAATTAACTAACCTTTTGGTGAAAAAAGATTAGATAACAAAATTGCTATCTCTTCCAGAGATAATAAGTATTTTATTACTATGACAAAAGAATAGTAAATTTCTGGGTGGTAAGAAGGAGAAAAAAGACAAGGTGAAATTTTACAGTCATTGTTTTTTTGCTTTGTTTTATAGGTCTCAAGTTATACAAGAATAACTTTACCCCCTCTTTAAACTAAACGGAGATTATAGTACATTAATCCAGTGCTTTATTACAGTGGCTGAATATATTAGATCTGTTTCTGGTTTAGTAGTGGCAATACTAAATATTAGTAGCATACACATTTTTTTTTCACAAATTTGCTGTATTGTAGACTTTGTTCAGATCCACTTTGACCTAATAATGGGACTTTTGCAGACTAATGGAACAATGTTTAATCAGCCTGCTTGGATCATTGACAAGTAGTTTAGTCTTTAACCAAAAAGGGCATTTACTTTCACATCGTTATTCTCACTTTGCTTTGACTAGTTGGGTGCTGTCGTAACATTTCTTTTTTTTTAAAAAAGTCCCATTTTGGAAATTAGACAAGTGTTCTGGTTTCAACAGCAGAGCCAAATGTGTTCCTAACCCTCAGCAGGATGTGTGGCTGGAAGCCAAACAGAAATAGGACCCGGTCAGGAAAAATGTCTCTGCTGAAGAGATCAGAGTTGAACCCCTGAAAGCTCACTTCCACGCTCTGATTTTGTGATTGCTCTGGACATCATGTGCAGCGCATTATGAAACCTTCATTGCTTCCTCACTGGTGCTGCTCAATGAGCAGTGGTCTCAGGACACCCAGGGCAAAGAACGAACAGCAGCATCTGGTAAGACAAGAACAGGTAAGACAAGAACAACAACTCAGGTAAGACAACCATTAAATGTGTTTATCTAAATGCTAGAAGTATCAGAAACAAAATTCTAGAACTTGAAGCTACTGCACTAACAGGTAACTATGATGTGATAGGTGTTACAGAAACGTGGTTATCTGAGAGTGATGGGGACGAATATAATATTTGTGGGTATACACTGTATAGGAAAGACAGGCAGGACAGACGAGGAGGAGGGGTAGCGCTATACATAAGAAACAGTCTTGAAGCCCAGGTGTTAAACCTGGACAAAGAAAATAAAACCGAATCAATATGGGTCAGAATAACAGACAAAAATTCAAAAGGCATAATAATAGGAGCATGCTATAGACCGCCAGATTCAGACGGTGAGCACAATAATCTGTTATACAATGACATTAGAAATGTGTGTAGCAAAGGAGAAGCCATACTAATGGGGGATTTCAACTTCCCCCAAATAAAATGGGAAAACCCGGTGGGTAGCGCGAAGGACGAAATAGAAATGGTGGAAATGACAAATGACTGCTTCCTAACACAATTTGTGAAGGCACCCACTAGAGGGGAGGCATGCCTTGATTTAGTCTTTTCAAATAACGAAGATAGAATAACTAAAACAGAGGTCAGAGAACCACTGGCAAACTCAGACCACAACATGGTCTCATTTGAAGTGTTTTTTAAATCCTCAAAAGTAAAGACTAAAGCTAAGGTTTACAATTTTAGAAAAGCAAACTATGAAGGCATGAAACAGAGACTAACAGAAGTAGATTGGAGTAAAATAGAGAAAACACCCACAGAAGAAGGATGGTTGTTCTTCAAAAACGTAGTACTAGAGGCGCAAAACAATTATATCCCTAAAGTAGACAAATCTAAATGTAAAACTAAATTGCCAAAATGGTTTAATAGATCAATTAAAAAAAATATTCAGCGAAAAAAGGCACTTTACAGAGCATTAAAAAAGGACCAAAAAGAAAGTACACAGAAAGAGTACACAGAACTGCAAATGCAAGTCAAAAAGGAAGTTAGAAAGGCCAAGAGAGAAATAGAAATGAACATTGCTAAGGGAGCTAAAACCAATTCCAAAATGTTTTTCCAATATTACAACAGCAAGAGAACATTCAAAGAGGAGATTAAATGTTTAAGAGATACAAATGGCAAAATCGTAGAGGAAGAAAAAAAAAATAGCAAATATGTTAAATGATTACTTTTCACAAGTTTTTACAAAGGAAGATACTGACAACATGCCCCACATGTCATCCAGTTCCTATCCAGTTTTAAATAACTTTAGCATAACTGAGGCAGAAGTGTTAAAGGGACTAGGAGCTCTTAAAATAAACAAATCCCCTGGGCCGGATGAGATCCTCCCAGTAGTACTCAAAGAAATGAAAGAAGTAATTTACAAACCGCTAACCAAGATCATGCAGCAGTCTCTTGACACAGGGGTGGTACCGACAGACTGGAAAATTGCAAACGTAATACCGATCCACAAAAAGGGAAACAAAACTGAACCAGGTAACTACAGACCAGTAAGCCTGACTTCTATTATATGCAAACTTATGGAAACTATAATAAGAGCCAAAATGGAAAATTACCTATATGGTAACAGGGTACTGGGAGACAGTCAACATGGTTTTAGGAAAGGGAGATCGTGCCTAACTAACTTGCTTGATTTTTTTTGAGGATGCAACATCGATAATGGATAATTGCAAAGCATATGACATGGTTTATTTAGATTTCCAGAAAGCTTTTGACAAAGTCCCGCACAAAAGATTAATTCTCAAACTGAACGCAGTTGGGATTCAAGGAAACACATGTACATGGATTAGGGAGTGGTTAACATGTAGAAAACAGAAAGTACTGATTAGAGGAAAAACCTCAGAATGGAGTGTGGTAACCAGCGGTGTACCACAGGGATCAGTATTAGGTCCTCTGCTATTCCTAATCTACATTAATGATTTAGATTCTGGTATAGTAAGCAAACTTGTTAAATTTGCAGACGACACAAAAGTAGGAGGAGTGGCAAACACTGTTGCAGCAGCAAAGGTCATTCAAAATGATCTAGACAAGATTCAGAACTGGGCAGACACATGGCAAATGACATTTAATAGAGAAAAGTGTAAGGTACTGCACGCAGGAAATAAAAATGTACATTATAAATATCATATGGGAGATATTGAAATTGGAGAAGGAATCTATGAAAAAGACCTAGGAGTTTTTGTTGACTCAGAAATGTCTTCATCTAGGCAGTGTGGGGAAGCTATAAAAAAGGCAAACAAGATACTCGGATACATTGTGAAAAGTGTTGAATTTAAATCAAGGGAAGTAATGTTAAAACTGTACAATGCACTTGTAAGACCTCATCTTGAATATTGTGTGCAGTTCTGGTCACCTCGCTATAAAAAAGATATTGCTGCTCTAGAAAGAGTGCAAAGAAGAGCGACCAGAATTATTCCGGGCTTAAAAGGCACGTCATATGCAGACAGGCTAAAAGAATTGAATCTGTTCAGTCTTGAACAAAGAAGACTACGTGGCGACCTAATTCAAGCATTCAAAATTCTAAAAGATATTGACAGTGTGGACGCAAGGGACTTTTTCAGCCTGAAAAAAGAAACAAGGACCAGGGGTCACAAATGGAGTTTAGAAAAAGGGGCATTCAGAACAGAAAATAGGAGACACTTTTTTACACAGAGAATTGTGAGGGTCTGGAATCAACTCCCCAGTAATGTTGTTGAAGCTGACACCCTGGGATCCTTCAAGAAGCTGCTTGATGAGATTTTGGGATCAATAAGCTACTAACAACCAAACGAGCAAGATGGGCCGAATGGCCTCCTCTCGTTTGTAAACTTTCTTATGTTCTTATGTTCTTATCTACAGTGGCTTGCGAAAGCATTGACCCCCCTTGGCATTTTTCATATTTTGTTGCCTTACAACCTGGAATTAAAATGGATTTGAAATGAAAAAAATAACTTGTTTAAAAAAATTCTAAAAAATAAATAACGGAAAAGTGGTGTGTGAATATGTATTCACCCCCTTTGCTATTAAGCCTCTAAATAAGATCTGGTGCAACCAGTTACCTTCAGAAGTCACATAATTAGTTAAATAAAGTCCACCTGTGTGCAATCTAAGTGTCACATGATCTGTCACATGATCTCACTATATATACACCTGTTCTGAAAGGCCCCAGAGTCTGCAACACCACTAAGCAAGGGGCACCACCAAACAAGCGGCACAAAAACATATCCGAAACTTTGAACATCCCACGGAGCACCATTATAGCCATTATTAAAAAATGGAAAGAATATGGCACCACAACAAACCTGGCAAGAGAGGGCCTCCCATCAAAACTCACGAACCAGGCAAGGAGGGCATTAATCAGAGAGCAACAAAGAGACCAAAGATAACCCTGAAGGAGCTGCAAAGCTCCACAGCGGAGATTGGAGTATCTGTCCATAGGACTACTTTAAGCCGTACATTCCACAGAGCTGGGCTTTACGGAAGAGTGGCCAGAAAAAAGCCATTGCTTAAAGAAAAAAATAAGCAAACACGTTTGGTGTTCACCAAAAGGCATGTGGGAGACTCCCCAAACATATGGAAGAAGGTACTCTGGTCAGATGAGACTAAAGTTTAGCTTTTTGGCCATCAAGGAAAACGCTATGTCTGGCACAAACCCAAAACCTCTCATCACCCCGAGAACACCATCCCCACAGTGAAGCATGGTGGTGGCAGCATCATGCTGTGGGGATATTTTTCATCGGCAGGGACTGGGAAACTGGTCAGAATTGAAGGAATGATGGATGGCGCTAAATACAGGGAAATTCTTGAGGGAAACCTGTTTCAGTCTTCCAGAGATTTGAGACTGGGACGGAGGTTCACCTTCCAGCAGGACAATGACCTTAAGCATACTGCTAAAGCAACACTCGAGTGGTTTAAGGGGAAACATTTAAATGTCTTGGAATGGCCTAGTCAAAGCCCAGACCTCAATCCAATTGAGAATCTGTGGTATGACTTAAAGATTGCTGTACACCAGTGGAACCCATCCAACTTGAAGGAGCTTGAGCAGTTTTGCCTTGAAGAATGGGCAAAAATCCGAGTGGCATCCTCGTGGCTAGATGTGCCAAGCTTATAGATACATTGTCTCTCTTTATTTTAAGGATCAGTCTAGAAACAAATTGTCTAATCTTTGTTTAACAGATTAAAACGATATTATTTTCAACTTATACAAAGTTATCACAATATGGTAAATTTATATAAATTATATATATATATATATATATATATATATATATATATATATAAGATTAATTCATTAATAATTCATCCTATTCCTTAACTTTTCATAGTCTCATTGCCTAAAAACACACACAGATGCTTCCAATATTAGACTAGAACTATTTCTCAATGACTTCAATGAACATTTCAACATTGAAAAATACTTTTAGTAAAAACGTTTGCCATTTAGGTTTCTTTTAGTTTTTCTAAATTGAAAACAATTGAGTGTGAGCTGGTTATGTTACAGATGATTCGGTTGGAACAACAGTATTTTGTGACATTTTGGATTCACACCATGCAATATAGAGCTGATTGTAGATTCTGAAGGATCAAGCCCTTTTTTCATTGTGTTATTACCCTGCAAACAGCTGTTATGTCTAAAAAATACGTCTTTTTGTTTGCAGCCATTTGTAAAGATGAAAAGGTTTTTCTTTGACAGCCAAAACCCTTCCCTGGAGGAACAAGTCTCTAAGAATTGTTTATAGTCATTTACTCCTTTGGCTCCTGTGAGATATCTAGCAAAAGTAACCAATAGTGCCAGTGTTGATTTCTGTGAACACAGGGAGCATGGTTGAAATCACTTGAACACATTTCACACAGATATCAGATGTACAAAGCTTTCAGGCATCAAATTACTACTTAGAAAATAAGAAATCTATATTCTAATTTTAATTCATGCACTGCGAAATCCCAATTATGAATACAATCAATAATGTTATCAGTTTCAGAAATACTTTGCAGTACATTCTAGACTAGGAAGTATCCATTAATTAATCTGTAAATCAGATTTCACTTTGTACTTGGTCGTGTGACATCAGCTATTCTTATGCACCATTGTTGCTTGACCTTTTTATGCTAGCCTGTGATCTTTTGCTGTCATGCCTCTTCTTGCTGCAATGAGAATCCTTTGACTGGTGCTGCTGAGAATAAGGACAGTCAATCAATTTCCAGGAGGTACACAGATGAATGTAAAGATCCAGTAAATGTAATCTGTGACATAGTCATGCTCTAATACCCGGTGTTCATTAAATCTCTCTCTTTGTTTCATGTTTCAAACCAGTTTAAATAAAATAAAAACATATACTAAATATACAATATGGTTGAAATTCAGTTTTCTTATTTGTAAATTTCCATTATAAATAAAAATTATATATACAGTATATATATATATATATATATATATATATATATATATATATATATATATATATATATATATATATATAAAGCTAGACCCTTTTAGAAAAATGCTGATAGATTTGTGATAGATTACCCTACTTATCGCCTAGACATGCAGCACACAGAATGTGTCATGTGGATCAGGTAGAATCAACCTGTCTCAGCGACATTCACACAATCTAACTGAAAAGCATACAGAACATATATGCTCTAACTCAGCACACCTTTAGTTACCGGGTCTCCAGGGATTATACCTCCTCTAATAATGATAATTATTTAACCACAGTGCCGATGGCAAAAGGGGGACACACAGCTTATGCTTTTTTGATTACTCCATGGGATAAAAGATCTAAAAGTGACACAGGACAGGCTGAAAGGAAGGACCATATATGTCTTTGTTAGCCTTGCAACCTGGTTCTGTCAACCTAAACCTCAGCGATATCCTGATCCTAATGTATGAATTAGCTTCTGTTGCAGTTTGAGAAAGCTTGTCCCTCTGCCCTTACTACCCTCTACTTTCCACTGCACAGCTAAAGCCAGCTCTGTAAATCAAATTTCATTGGGGGCTGTAACATGCAGGCCACCAATAAGATGCAAAGAAGTAGACAAGGCTTTTAAGAATAGCTGAACCATGAAGTTGTCCTGCTCAGTTTTTGTTGTGGGCTATTAAGTCTACAATTGTGGCAGTAACATGATTCAAATTCTTATTTCCTTCTGGTCTGGTTAAGTATTCAGTGACCATTTATTATTTATCTGCTTAGGAAATTCATATGGTATGAACAAAAAAGCTCTATTATTAGGATACATTAAACAAGCACAATGTATTCAATGGGTGTATTAATTGGATCCATTAACAATTTCAGTAGTTTATTTAAATCAATATTTGCATCATGCTGTATATGTTTTTACGAAACATATGTGATGCGCATTATAACAAAATTGGAATTGATCCAGCATGTATTAGGTGTGTTCATATATATTGTCATTTTAAATAGGTATAGTTGTTAATAAGTTAATCAGTGTTTATTTGTTAAGTGTAGCTTCCTTGTTTAACAAGTTGGTAGCCTACAGTACAGCATGGATTTCATGGGTCGGGAACCAGAGTTGCGAGAAGAAGGGAGTGCTTTGCAACTTAGGATTGGAGGCTCGGTCTCTAGAGCAGGGGAGGGAGAGAGAAAAAGATGGGCCGGACTCCAATTGAGAGAACCTTCCCAGTGGAATCGAGACTGGACCTATCGGCCTCCGGGCTCCTGAAATCAAGAGACAAGTTAAAGCAAATGAGCTGTGAAAGAATAGTGTGGATGGTGGTCCCTTCTTCATGAAGAACCTGTGGAGTTATAGGAACTCTAGGTCAGGGCAGTGAGAATCACTATCCCCTCAATAAGATGAACCACCGGCTCCCCACTGAACCCACACCTGTGAAGACAAACAAAGACCGCATGCCAATGTATAAAACAAAATAAGTAAACAATTAAATGGTTAAGGGAACTAGCTATGTGATGGCCATCCGCTTGGCAGAGAGGAAGAAAAAACCCTCAGTTAGGAGGAAAGCCTCTGGTGGTCCTGGTGGAGAGGGCGTCCTCACTCTGGGCATGCTAGCTATAGCTGATGTACTGCAGTGATATCGGATGGCAGCGATCGGATGTAGGAGTTGACTGCTGAAGAGGACCAATGCCCCATGGTCTTGATCAGGGAATAGCTGATGCAGGCTTTGGCTGCTGAAAAGGCTGCACCAATTGTAAAGGAGTGTGTGGTGTGGAATTGGAGAGAAAGATGATGATGAGCATGGAGGAGAGAAGAGAACCAGTGTCTGGTAATGATGCTTTTGGAGCAATTATATGAAGTCTCGAAGGAGATGCAGGGGGGGTTCTTGGTTATTCTTCGGAGAGTCAGACGTACTGCTGGGATGGCTGCATTATTGTAGATGCTTGAAAGATAGTGAGCTTGAATGATGAAATTATGGGATACTTGTATCAAAGCATTGAAGATGAGCTGCTGGAATTTAATTAATTGATTGCTCCAGTGTTGCAGCAAGGTGTACCACATTCTGTTGTCTAGAGAGATGAGATGCCGACCATCCTATGTGTTAATTAATACAGGATCGATTAATGGTTTGCTACTATTATGTCTGTTTGGATTGGAAAAGGTGAACTCACATTCAGAGATTTGGGTTTCACAACTCCAGTCATTCTCCTAATAGTGGAACTCCTTAACTCATAATCAAGACAGATTTCCAGTCTCGTACCACGTCTCTCACCATGAATTAATGTTGTAGTATTTGAAAGGATGAGCGGACATACTAGATGGGAATTAGCATTAGCCTTGACTGTGGAAATTGCTGCCAAAATCCAAGTATTGGAGGAAAGCTGGAGCATTGGAAGCTCTAGAGGAGAGTTTCTTGCTTCTGAAAGATATTTTTCTGTAAGAATCCAGGCTTTTGCAGTTGAGGTGAGAGTGAGAAGGAGCAATATAAATGTTCTGCCTTGGGAATAATGTGAATTGTGAAATTGAAGTGGCCAAAGATAACGGGTTGCATTTAGAGACTGATTTTGATCCTTGGAAGTTATTAATGAGCTGAGGAATGTCCAGGATTGTCGAGTGTCCCGGGTGATTCTGAGGAATTCTAGTCAGGTTGATGGTTTATCTTGAGAGTGGACGTCAACTGAAGAAAACAGGGATTGCAGATTGAAGATTGCTTGAGCGAGGGGGTCTGAAGGTGGGGATATAAGGAGAAAGTTGTCTTCCCTGTAGATCCTGAATAGGTGATGGAGGGAGGTATGAATGGGCATGATTTAAAAGCGTCTAAAATATCCGCTTTTGCAAGCCAGGTGCTGTGGCCTGCTGTTTTGATGGATTTATTAATGTCAGAATCTGTAATGTAATGAAGGGAGAATTTGTCATGGAGAATTAGGGTATTGAGACTGGAGTGGAACTGCCTTTCAGGGCAAAAAGATTGATGATTAGGCACTTTCCCCAGTATTTTGCAGGTCGCTATTCGGATGAGGCTAATCCTGAAAATGAGGAACGGAGCTGGGAAGGAGCTAGCCATGAATTATTTGTCCATCTCGACTTGGATTAGAGACTCAATGATTCTGGGTTCGGAGGAAGCAGAACAAAGATTTTTGCATATGAATGGGACAGAGCGAGATTACGAAGTGGGCCAACCAAGGCTTTTAAAGTAGGGCAAGTCTGTGACTGTGGGGAGGTGCAGAGCATATGTGTGTCTCTCGTGAATGGAACTTGGCTTTCTTCTATTACTTGCCTATGGATCAACAGGGAGAGGGCATGATGTCGGATGGCCACTGCTGATTGGTTGCCTGAAGCAGATGCTGTAACCAGGTTGTACTCTGGAATGCTGATACATGGGGGCGGGGCCAGAGCTGCCTGGGCTGGGGCAAGCAATGAAGCCGCTGAAACAAGATGTAATGAAAAATGGGGCGGAGATTGGCACCTGAGAGGCTGAAGGAGGAACTGCAAAGGTGCTGGTGCTATGCCATCTAAACGAGTATTTATTGCTGACATGACGATGTTGGTGCTGCTGAGCGAGCAGGGGCATGGCACCGAGTGAAATTCGGCTTTGCCAGGGTAAAATCCAAATTATGAAAATATCTTTAGTTCAGTAGCAGTGAAAACTGGAAGTATATAGGATGGGAAAGTTCAGTAAAGTAACAGTGTGAAGCCTGTTTCCAAAAATTTAACTTGACAGAAACCACAATTCAGCCATTTCTTAGTATTTGCAAGCAGTTTAAATTAGAACTGCATTTGAAAATGTTCCCTTTCAGAAAAATAAATTGAACTGAGCTTGGAAAATACCTTTGAGAATCTAGCCCTCAATGTTGCACAAATATAAAAAGTAGAAACCATATATGGTAGCTGGACTTGACAACCCTTTTGTCTATATTGTTATATTAATTGAGGCAAATGAGATGGCGATGGGGTGAATGAGGGACATCATGTCCTCGAAAATGTTGTTATGAAGCTGAAGAATGAGTTTGGGTGCGTCTTCTGGTTTCTGTGCTGATAGGAGGCGACTACCATGACTGGAGAGGATGAGCGCGCTGGTGAGAAGGAGGCAACATGTATGTAACAGATTGTGATAGGGTCTTCCTCGGGTCACGCGTGTGGGTAGCCACTGTTCAAGCATACAGAGAGACGGACGAGGTGTTGATGTTGAAACACCAGCACAGGCGCGCAAGTTTTATTAACACAAACAAACAGAAGACAAAAGTAAAATAAAGGTGGTCATATGACGTTACCAGTGATGGTAACGCATAGAGGACTAATACAGCAAACTGTACAAAAAGTGCAAAACAAAACACAATACCCCAAACTATAAATCAAAAGGTGCTGTGAAAACGGGAGGCCTTGCAGCAGCCCCGAGCTATCTCCCGCGGATGTTTTTAAACTGACGGACACTCGGTCGAGACCCGCCCACCTGCTGATTGAGGACCAGCACAGCCAATCACTTGTTGCCCTTCCCTCAACCAAGCATAGAAGGCAGCAAGTCTCGATTGAGCGCCCCTCTGTAAACAATAATTCAATCAAACAAATGAAGTCCCAAAACAACACAAAATAAACCCATTCCCACATATAAACCACACCAACACTAATTTACCACTGTGCAGGGCAATCACACTGCCACATAGATATAAAGGTACTATTATTACTGAGCAACACCATACACTCGCTTCCAGCCGGGATGTTTATATTGTTGACTTGCAGGGTTTTTAAGAGTTTGGTGAGTGGTCAGTCCTTATAAAATAGCTGCTCCGGAGACTGATGCTGGTGGGGGGGTTTGATCTGCGCAGTACCAGGGCAGCAGGTCTGGTTGCTGGGTAGAGGGCTGCATTAGTACTAGATGGTAGTGAGCTTCCATCTGAGAAATGAATGAGATATTTTGAGGAGAATCCGGCAGGAATGTTTCCTGCAACGTATGCAAAAAAGTTAAACGCAAGAGAAAGAGTCAATGATGATAGACAGATGCAATTAGGAAATAGCGAAGCCCTGGTTCACGTCCACTGAATTTCACCAAAGTTAACATTAATGTCAAAACATTTTTAAGTAGACAAAAATAATAAATAATTTGTTGAATGTCATTTTAAAACTAGTTACTGTATGTTCTATTATAATTTAAAGGTAGAACTATTAAGTTGACAAATGTTTAAACAAGAAGTTTATAAAAGTGTTTTCACTTAATTAAAATGAAGACACCGCAAATACTTTTTATACATTTACACAGCTGCATGGAAAGTAAAATTCAGCTCTTTTCTCGATTATACGTCTAGTGTTTATGTAAATAAAAGCTGATGCCAAGTTTTTTTTGTTTTTATTTTATTTTTTTACAATGTCTCCCAAACATACCCAATCTAATTTAATATCTTTTACTCATATTGGGATATGTTTTCCATTTTCTGCTCAGAATGCTTACACAGCTACAGTTTCAAAAGCAAAGCCAATTAGAAGTTTTGCAGCCTTATATTATACTGTATATATATATATATATATATATATATATATATATATATATATATATATATATAAATATATATATATATATATATATATATATATATATATATATATATATATATATATATATATATATAACATACACTCTAAGTTTTTTAAGTGATGTGGTTGTAGCTGGACATACATCCAGGAGATAGACAGTGATTGTGTGAGTGGTAATTTATTTACAATATTTAGAAATCGTTAGCAGTTCTCGGTCCTTTACGGACAAATAACTAGCTCACTTCTTGAACCCTCTCTATACTAAGAAGTGACACCAGTTCAGCAAAGGTCCAGCCGGATTGCTATCCATTCCAGGAGAACAAAGGAAAGAGGTAGGTTGGGGAGTTGTCGCCCCCTCCAGGAGAACAAAGGAAACACAGGTAGGTGTGGGGAGTTGTTGCCCCCTCCAGGAGAACAAAGGAAACACAGGTAATCCAGGTCATTGAAAACTGTCTCCTCTCCACGAAACAACACAGTCACACAGGATAATTGGAAGACTGTCCCCCTCTTCAGGAGAACAAAGGAAACACAGGTAGGTTTGGGGAGTTGTCACCCTCACCAGGAGAATAACGGAAACACAGGTAATCCAGGTAATTGAAAACTGTATCCTCGCCAAGAAACAGTACAGTCACACAGAATAATCGGGAGACTGTCCCCCTTCAGGAGAACAAAGGCACTGCCGCTTGTTTGGTAAGTCCTGGTGCAAGCACACCACAGTCCTTTGTTTAAACAGTTCCTCAATAAAACTTGTTGTTTCAACCCTCCCATGTGTGTCTGTTTGCAATTGTTAATCTTTGTTTCACACACTCAACTCACAGTGATTGTACCCACTGCTTACTAAACTGGTATCGCATTATACATTTTAAACACGCTAATATACTTTTTCAGATGGAACTTTACCTCTCCCGTGTTGCACTCTACTCACAGCGGCTCTCTCTGTGGTGTATTCACTTCTTTCCTTTAGGAAAACTCCTTGGTCAAAACCGAGCAGACAACCAGGTTTGTTTCCACACCGCAACACACCTGGCTGTTCTGCCTGCTCCCTTATATTCGCGCCGGTCCCGCTCTTTTCCTGATTGCGGTGCACCGACTTCTGGGAACTGTAGTTTTTTTGACCCGCGGTCATATTTTTTAAAGAGCCCCCGCTCCTTTGTCTCACTATATATATATATTAGGGATGAAACCATTTTTCGATATCGTGATCACAAATATTCGTGATAATTGTATTGTTAACATTTTTTAATTATTCGATAATCATAGAAAACGATAGTCATATACTCACTAAATGTGTCTGGAAGCAGAACAGATGCTTTCTTGTGTTGCAGACCATATCCCACAGAGAAAAAAAGACATAGCTTGTTATTTTTTTATTTTTATTCAGTTAAAAAAGTAATTGAAAAATAACAGCTACTATCGTGATAATCAATGTATTGTGAAAGAGTGGGCTCTCAACTATTCGTATCGTGGAAAATAACTATCGTTTCATCCCTTTATATATATATATATATATATATATATATATATATATATATATATATATATATATATACACACACACACACACACACACACATACATACATACACACACACATTGTAATCTAAACATTTTTTTAATTAATTCAATAATATATGCACTTGTTTGATGAAATCAGCATTTTTTTTATTACTGGTGCATGATCTTATTATTTTTCAGCTAAATGCAAAAAAGGTCCAAGACATAAAGATAATGAGTTGAATGGAAACTGTCTTCAGCTATCAAATGTTAGCCTCATATATCAAAATCACCTAAATCACGAAGTTTCAATCTGACCTGGCTTATTGGCACACATTTCCAATGATGGCTTCAAAGTGCAATATTACTTAAAGTGTTAGATATGCTTGAAATCCAGCTTCCCTTTGACATCTCCTCCCAGCTACACTCAAGGAGGCTGTGTTTAAATTGTTTAGAAATCAAAGAATCAATCAGTTTATAAACAGTTAAGTAGCTGAGCAACTGTGACCTGTTGCAGTTAACCGATTTTAATAAAATAATCTCAAATTAAATATATTACTCTAAACGTTGAGTGGTTTATCATGGTGTTTTCTGGGCTCCTAATTTACACATAAATTAACAATGCCCTGTGTATACTTCATGAGAGATAGAAAAAAACAGCATATAATTACTGTAAAAAAAGAATATATATATATATATATTTTTTTTTTTCTTATCAGCTGGTGCTGCAGTGAACCATGTGCAATTTTCATTTAGAGCAAGAGCTTTTCATTTCTGACCCTGGCCCTTTAATCTAACAGCAGCTCGGCTGGCTCAATGACAGTGCATGTGGAACTCTTTCCCCCTGACACCAGCGCAGTTTGTGTGTTTTTTTTTTTAAGAAGCCTGTGCAAAGCAACATTCCATTTTAAACCTCAATTTTTACATTTTAAATGTTTTTTGGTTTTATTATCAACACAATCGTTATTTTAAAGGAACATTTAAGGGTTATAGCACAATCTGCTCAGGCAGACTGGTTAGTTAATATTCACAGCTATGCCACAGCTGTCCTCCATTACAGTACAAAGGACAAGAAAAGAGACAGCTAAACAGGGTGAAGTAATGGGAAAGCTGTTCATTTCATGCAACAGCCTAGTTGCTGAACAGCTTAGTAAGAAAAGACACAAATGTGCAATATACATCAATACATTTCATTGATTCCATAACAATATTACGTTTATGATGCAGTACTGTTTTAAACATTAAAAAGGTGTCGCTGTCGAGTTTCATCTCTTCAGTCATTTCAAAATGTCAGTAGATGGAAGGTATAAAAATAGCATTGTATTTCAAGATTTATAGATATTCAGTCAGTTCTTGTTAAAACGAATTTGGATTTGATGAATATCCTGATACTACAAATTTCCTACATGGTCCCAGCCAAATTTAGCAGTTGCTTATTGTAAATGGCAATGACACCTCTGCTTATAATACAAATTCATTTCACACAAACCTGTTAGTGTGAATTATTTTGGAACCCCCCACCCCCCAGGAATTTTCTTTTAATAAAACAAATTGCCCTAGTTCAAGGAGAAATATATTAATTTGCATCCTTATTAGAGCCTCTATTCTGTATTTTAGTGCTGTTTTGGGACTACTGCTCCTATGATGAATTTTGAGTTGTCACAGTGTTCATCAACACCATTTCCACAAAACAGCACTATTCTTGCAGACAGGGTTCCCAGATTTCTGCTGGGTTTATAGCCCAAAGTCACTTAAAAAATAGCCCAATTATTTGTTTTAACTGAAAGCAAGCTTATTATTAACATATAGGCCTATGCATAAAAAAAGCAAAAAAAAAAAAAAAAAAAAAAAACAATCAAAAGCTTTCATAAGAAAAGATGCCTGTCACAAAGACGGCTGCAGTGGGAGACGTCAGACCAGAACCAGGAACCACGAAATAAACAACAGAGGTGGAGTTTGGTGCAGCTGAGTGATTATTCTCTCTCAGTATTTAATAACAAAACAGACAGTAAATAAAAGGTTGAAAGATAAACAAAACAAAGGACATGGCACTCTTAGCCAAAACAAAAAGACAAACAAAACGGACTATACAGACAAAACACGGTGAGCTTGTATTTTAACTATTAACTATTCTTATTACCTCCGTCTCCAATCCCGTTCTCCTATCACTGAACACACAACCCTGAGTGAGTGAAAACATGCTGAGACTTGATTGCTAATCAATCATTCAATTGGAGTCTCGGTACAACTGCACGTGAATTAATAAAAAGTGTAATTCCCTGTGCTAACATATTATTACATTTTACCTGCACGTGAAGTGCTGTGCAATTCTCATGCCTAAATACAAATATACATTTTAAACACTTGTGTTACACAGATCCATTTATATCCCGTGTACCAATGACTATACACCAACATTAACACACTACACGTAACATACAACACAAATAAATAGCCCAGGGGAAGGACACTTTGCCACAATGCCTTATATAAATTTGATAGAAACTGCAAGCCCCAGTACATCTCATTCACACGTCACTGTCAACAAATGCGTATGGAAACACTGAAGGGACAAATTGACATTCATACTAGCAACCAAATTACAGCATGATCCTTTTATTGAAATACTAATGCTGGTACTGTATCCCAAACAATATTGCAAACATGAAAACAGTTTAATATTTAAAAGTTATACCACCAATCTAAGTACATTATTAACCTGTGACTCCTTAATATTTCCCGCAGCTGTGTTTTTAAAGTAACCCAATTCCACAGGAAAACCGGGAACCTGGCAACACTGCTTGCAGACAAAAGTGGAGGTGTCTGGAAGTGATGGATAATACACTGCTGTACAAGAAAAAGAAAGATGTTGCTGCAGAGTTCAACATTCCTGCAAACACTTTGTCAACCATTCTGACAAACTGGATTACAATAACACAGCTATGAACAGCGAAAGGGGGGTGCAAGTCATCAGCATTTCCAATTTGCTCAAAACCTCATGTTGAGAACTCCTTGCTTTTGTGGCTTCAAAATGCCCATGATTAGAATGGGACATGCCAATTTCAAGTGCAGTTCATTTGCAATGCACACTTTTTAAAAGTTCACTTAAAACTGTATTTTCGATAAAATGCATACTTTTTAATGTATAGTACTTTGCATCGTTCTGTAACTAAAATGTGATTTCAGTGTTGCCGTTACTTAAAAAAAAAACAAAAAAAAAAAACTGCCAGTATATACAGGGCCAGTGCCAGGCAACTTGCCGCTAGACAAAGCCTAGCATGACACTCTTATATCAATCAGGGAATGATTATTTTATTAATTTTCAAAATCAACAGGATTTTGATTCTGCTTGTATTGTGCAATCACTTTGTGTGCTTGTATATAAGCCTGTGTGACAGACACCGTTTGTATCCCTAATGCTGGGAAGCTCTATGCTGGTGGAAACAAACCTCCCACCTGTGCGAAGGTATAGTGATGGGAGTGTGTGACAGAGAACGAATGAATCCAAGTCAACAATCGCCCTCCCAATCTGTGAGGGCACTCTATAATCGGAGCAGAGCTCCCTGTAATGGATGGTTTGGCAGTTCATTCTAGAGTCAGTCGGAAGCCGGCCATCCAAGGTGGGGGGGGGGGGTGCACGATAACATAGGTCATTGCCTTAATATGGTAGGCAATGTGTCAGTCATGGATTGGAGGAGACGTGATTGGTTGCGCCACCGAAAGAGGGTGACAGAGGGTATTTGGTGGGAAGTGGCCCCAGCAAGCTGTTCCTTTTGATGTGGTTACCACTAGGACCAAGAAAGGAAGTGGTCAATTTGTGAATCGCGTGTTTTGTTTGTTGCTAACTTTCAGTGCTTGTCATTATATGGGAGCTTTAGCTAAACAGCCAGCAATTAAACCTGGATTCCATTTCACCATTATACATGAATAAACTTGCAAATCACCACTTTCTCTAAGAGCACACACGCTGCGTACCTCACAAAGGACATCTTCTCCAAGTTTAGTCTAGACATCGTATTGAAGGCTCTCACTAAGGCCCAGTTTGAGTCTATACATTCCATAGAGCTGAAATATCTATCTAAGAAGACAGCCTTTGTATTGGTATCACCCCCGTTAAGTGGGTCAGTCAGCTATAGGCTCTGTCTGTGCATTGTTCCTGTATGCGTGTTTGGGATAATGGAAACATGCTATCATTATGCGTAAACCCTGCATTCCTACCTAAGGTGATTACAGCTTTCCACTTGAACCAATCAGTGGAATTAGAGGCCTTCCATCTCCCTCCCTTTGATCGGAGAAACTGAATTCCCTCTGCTCAGTGAGGACATTGAGAGGTTATGTGCTGAGTCAGTCTGACCAGCTCTTTGTTTGCTATGGTGAAAGGACCCTGGGTCAAGCACTGGATTGTGAACACTGTATCAACTGCGTATAATAATGCCAGCCTTCCCCCACCTGGGAGGGTAGCCATGCACTCTACCAGAGGTGTGGCTACATCATGGGCTCTCTTTAGAGGTGCCTCATTGACTGTAATTTGTACTGCGGCTAGCTGGGCTACTCTGCATACATTCATCAGGTTCTACCGACTCAATGTGGTAGATCCCTCTATGCCTTCATTAGGCACAAGGGTCCTTGAGGTTGTACGCGCACACCACCAACACTAGTTGGCGGTAGTGAGGCATCCCTCATATGCTGTCTGCTCATGCTCCCTTGCG
Organism: Polyodon spathula; assembly: GCF_017654505.1. NCBI lineage: Eukaryota > Metazoa > Chordata > Actinopteri > Acipenseriformes > Polyodontidae > Polyodon > Polyodon spathula. Next base: position 21,439,280 of record NC_054534.1, on the reverse strand, counting down.
ACGGCTTTTGTATACTTTTCCCAAAAGCATTGGTTGTTGGTCGTCTTTGAATTGAAAGGGAATGTTAGGTTACTTACCGTAGCCCTGGTTCCCTGAAAGAGAAGATGACCACCAAACTTTGCAAGGTCACATCACTCGCATTCGCAGGTTCGATGCAAAAGAGGAAGTGAGGTCAGCGGAGCGGCTACTTTTCCCTCGACAGGCGGGACCAAGGACATCACTTCACGAAGGGGCCCATCGGCAGCACTGACATAAACTGCTCAGCGAATACTTACCTATGGCAGGCATATCCTAAAAGTATTGGTTGGTGGTCGTCTTCTCTTTCAGGGAACCATTGTAACGGTAAGTAACCTAAAGTTATCCCTATGGAATCGCAGTTTATGCTAAACTTCCACTTACTCTCATACCTACCCCAGGCCACTTGTTAACTCAAGTACAATCTCAAGTACATTTTGTAGACAAGTAGAAATGTAGCAGTTTGCAAACTTGGTCTCCCAATGTTGGTTAAGTTAAAGCAGCTTTTGGTACAAGACACCTTGCAAGTTTAAAAACATTTTGTGTCATATGTGGATATCTATGGTTCAGTTAGGCATGGGTGCTGGAGACTGGCAAATCAAGATATCTAAATGCTAGCATACACATTATTTTATTTTAAATTCAGCAACATATTGGATTCTATCACATAAAACCTGCAGCCTTTTTTTTTAAAAGTAATTTAGTGTAATTGTTATTCAAACACTGCTGGAAAAAAGTAATTTGATTTCTATGTTATTTCCCCCAAGTGTCCAGGCTGTCTATGAAGCCTCAGATTTCAGTGACTAAGAGCGTGTACTGAGACTATTAAAATTAGGCTCACAAATAATTTGGTGTATGTCTGAAAGATTAAGCTGTTCACTTTTTACTTGCAGAACTGTTCTTTGTATTGAAATGTATTTTATTTGAAGAGCCTGTTTTGATAAAACAGGAACTAATATCATTTTATAATGCGATGAGAACAATAACAATTTCTTTTGAAACATTAAACAAGTTTCAATGTACAGAATCTTCTCTTCAGGAACACATAATTACCGTAAAATTTCAATTAAACGCCTCAGGCATTTATTTACAATATTAGCCAGCAGACCAGTTGTGTATTGGGGGCCGGCGATTATTTGAGACCGGCATTTATATTAGATCTCTAGCTTCACATGCTTACACACAACCTTGTAACTCAATTTAAACATTCCAGCAACTTTGTTATATAGGTTGTGTGTCAGTGCGAACTAAGTAACAGTTTTGTTTTATAACAAAATTACATTGTATTGTACCCCCTCAAGTATAAAATGAAAGTATTATTACGGTCTTTATATATGCACTGGTTAACAAGGGTACAGTATGCAAAATGTTGGAAAACGAACATGCAGAAGTTCAAATTTATATTTAAAAACAGAATTTGATCTATCATTGTTGTTATTAATAATACTACCACTACTACTACTACTACTAATAATAATAATAATAATAATAATAATAATAATAATAATAAACTATCCACTAAAAGACAGCCCTGTAAATATCATAACACAGGCGTGTAGGCTACAAACAACAGCATAATAATAATAATAATAATAATAATAATAATAATAATAATAATAATAATAATAATAAATACAAACTTCTAAAATGTTTTTAATTATCAAAAACAACTGATTGTTTAATCTCAAACTTGTACATTGTTAATACAATAAAGCACATTAAAATACACCAAGAGGTTTATATCTGGCCTACTTTCAGTGCGCTTAAAATTATCAAAACTTTTAATAACGTAATAACTGCATTAAACAAATTACTATTACTATACTATACTAATACTATTATTTATTAATCCTGAGAGTCACATCGCTGTCATTTATTAACAGTTCGTTACGCTCAGGCTCCTCCTCATCTTCCTCAGCTTCAAAGGCAATGAGCCCCAGCGTTTAATAGAGACCCAGAGTTTCTTTACAATATTTGCCAGCAGACCCGGCGCGTATTGAAGACGGACGATTATTTGAGACCCGGCAATTATTTGAAGTTTTACATTATTTGCATTGATCTTGTTTAAAACCTAAATTAATACACACTCAGCTTATTGTGACATAAAAGCCGAAGCCTCATTCGTAGTGGGTAAAGATCACATGCCCTTGTTAAACAGTATCACATTGTTTCTCTGTAAATGGATAAATGACCACACATTCATTAATAAGGTTTTCTTTTTCTGTGCAGGCTCCAGTGACATTTTCAAGTCAGGAAGCATAATACATGATAGTTATTAGCCAGTGGTAAGACATTATTAACATTTAAAGAGTTGAATTGGGCAATTATGAAGATCACAAGAATACTGCAACCACATGAGTGTGGTTAATAGTATAATGACTGTCATTTAAGTGCAAGGTGTGAGTGCATAGATGAAGGAATGAGGAGCATTAGGATTTGTTCATATTAATAACATCATTTTTGTTCATGTTAATGCTCATTGTTTTTGAAAACAGAAAGAGCTCTGGAGTTGCTTTAGTATTCTATTAGATGGAAACCTCTGTGGATCATATTGCCTTTTATCAAATAGTTCAACCAATAAGCTCTGAAATATTAATGCACAGGTGCAAATTTCACTAACCAGAAAAAAAAAAAAAGTATTTTAGGAATATAAAAAATAATAAGTATTAAACTTAATTGACTGTATGTTAATTAAAATATCTTTAAAATAAATATTGTTCCACAGTCTTTTAATGTATTGCTTGAATATTGCCTTTTATTCCAGTATCACCTTTCCACTTCATTCACCAGACAAGACTGAGTGTTACGCAACCATACATAGCAAGACTCCACATTATTCTTACAGAAATTACTCATTCAAGTTCAAATAAACAGCTCAATTCAGCCATTAGCCATATAAAGGCAAGAATTGTAAAAGATATATCATACCATATATATATATATATATATATATATATATATATATATATATATATATATATATATATATATATATATATGAACCTAAAGCACTTAACTGTGCAGGGATTCATGGTTTACCAGTGAAGGTACATATAACATCTGCTACAGCCAGCTGAAAGTCAGTTTTAAAACGTTGCTTTCCTAAGCGGTTTATTCACAAAGGGCCAGTTGAGCCAGTAGCTGTTTCACCTGTTTTAAAATAACACTACAGTATATTCAGCTCTCTCAAAAAATGTTCAAAGCCCATTGTGTTCTGTGTGTTTAGATTTAATGCTTCTTCATAGTGTGCATATTGGCAATGTTCTCCATACTTTCATGAGGCCGAATCCATATTAGAATTCCTTGCATGGAAATGCAATGTTGTTGCGGGGTAGATTTGATTATTATTATTTTTTTTTCTGCAGTTGTAGTCATTATGTCCAGGTCTCTCTCTTCTCTATCATTTTGCAACCTATTCATGAAAATCATAAAACTAGCTGTCACCAACAAACAGCTAAGTGTAGCAGGTGATTATGGCAAGAGGATATGATGATGATTATGTAATAAAAAAAGGTATTTATTTTGCCAGATATGTAGATGATGGCATTTAGAAGGGTTTTTTTTTTTTTTCACAAAGATGTGTTACTCTAGCATTCAACAGTCCAAAATAAATCTGGCTGAGCTCACAAAAACCACAGTGTAAAAATACCCTTTTGACTATTATGGCAGAAGGTTATTTGTTTTTCTATTGTATTGATGTCCTTTTTATTTGACAGAATTAGTTTAAAGATAGCTTTACAAAAGTTAGAAATCAGGTAAGCAGGGGTCATAATAATAGTGTTGTTACACAACAATCTAATGGTTCATGCCAGACTGCTATTTATCATCCAAATGAAGAGAAACACCTCATAAATCAGAAGCTGAAGGTAAGAAGTGTATCAGTTTAAATGAATTGCTGGTGGCAAGGAATCAAGGAACAAGGTTCCAGTAAACTTCTTTTTTTCAGCAGTAAAAGGTGCACTGAAACAGTAGCAGCTGATTAATGACCTGATAGGTTTTGTTTCCTGTGCCTGTAGAGTCACTTTGAACCGGTAATGGTTTTAACAACTAAGAGTCTTATTAACAGCCCTCTTCCCAACACAGTCACTGTTAGTGGATGCTTCCTGTTATTATTATTATTATTATTATTATTATTATTATTATTATTATTTAGCAGTCGCTTTTTTCCAAAGGGACTTACAGAGACTATGGGGCGAACTATGTATCACAACTGCTGCTGCAGAGTCACTTACAACAGGATCTTGGTTTTACATTTCATCCGAAGGATGGATACACCCTTGAAAATGCCCAGCACTAGTTCTTATTGACATGCTGAACAGTAATAGTCAGTAAAATACAATTAAAAAAGGACAAACATAAGAAAGAAAAAAACATTAGACAAAGTGAATATCAAACGTATTTTGGTAAAATGAAGATTATATTAATAGATAATTATGTAAAATTAATATTATTTAAGTGCTCGAGAGAAGAATTTAACTTTGTGAAATGATCATCCACATTTATAATACAATGGAACCACTTTTCATGTATTGTTTATTTATATTACATAACCTCTGCAATAGGTTCTTAATATAATTATTGATACATTTTATGATGCTAGCTCTCCAGGAATGGGGGTGGGGGTTAGGGCTATCAGAGAAACAGACACTGTGAAAGAGAGAGTTTGAAATGAGAGCCAATACAAGTCCCCCTGGGGCCTGCAGTAAGCAGCAGACAAATGGTCTACATTCACAGCATGCATTCATTCTGCAGCAAAGGCCTGCCAACAAGAGGCTGCTTGTGTCTGTGTGTGCTTTGTATGAGGAAAGGCTAGCCCACTCCCCTATTCAGCTGCCTGGGAATAAAGAGTTGATGACAAACAGTGCTCTGGGCTCCTGACACTACTGTTTGATCTTGTTACTCAGGCACAGCAGAATGAACAAATTATGGGTTTATAACAATAGAGTCACAGTCTCAGATGTGAAGGTCATGGGTTTAGAAAATGTCCTGTACTTTAAAAGAATCTGTATCCCTTTTGTAAGCTTTCTGGTGAAGGATTTGAGAGCGCTTGTTTATTTCCTGTCTAAAAATTCAATATTCATTGATGGACAAGCTTAAATAATAAAAGCCAACAAAAGAGAGAGAGAAAAAAAACATTAATTATTCTTAATGGCAAGGAAAACAAATACAAAATAAGCATGATTTGTATAAAAAAACCTCTAAACTTTAAATATTATGAGATTTTAGCCCCCAAATGAGCAAGCACAAAGCCAGACATTGATGTTAATAATGTCAACAGAGCCTGTGAGAGGACCTCACTAGATTTTCCTTTAAGAAATAGTTTACTATATAAAGATTCTGTTTTTAATGTGAAGGCACTAATGTTCTGAAACTGGAAAAGTGGTAGGTGTCTGGAGACAAATGAACAGTTCTGTATTGATTTTTTATTTCAATCTCATAAAGTTAAATAAGTCACTGATTCTGAGGAACTACAGTACTAGACTGATGGGTTCAAATAAAATAATGATGTACTGTTTGGTTTAAAAACCTTTAAGGTGCACTCTCAAAAGTAGTATCTATGAGGATTTTGGTATTATAACCACTCATCGTGGCATTCTCTCGTTCTGTTGTATTTTTGATTTTTTTGTTGAACATGGCAAGTGTTCTTTTTGAAGCACAGTGGTTACTTTTGTTTGCTTCTTTGATCACCAAATAAACTTCACGCATATACTAAAGCATCCAGACTCTGGAGTCTCAGGCTGAATTAATTACGGTATAAGGGCAGTAAATCCGAGTGCTTTGAGTCTAATAAATAATGACGACTCTATTTTATTTAAAACCTCAATCTCTCCCCCTCTTCTCAAATCTCTCTTGGGGAAGATGAATCACAAAAAAGGTCAGAGGTTTGTTGCAATATGTTTTTTTTTTTTAAGCTGTTCTTTACACTTAATTATAACTTAATGCTTCTGTCTCGTTGAAGCAAAATGTATTAATTTGCCCCCGGGGTGTGAATCCAGTGTCTTCTGCAATGCAGTTGTGATGTTTTGGTTTACTATTATAGAAAAATAAAACTAACGTCCAGCCACAAAAACAGGATCTCACAGTGTAAAATAAGTATTTTATTTCCATGTTCCTTATTTATATATATTCCCTATATCTTGGAGAGAAAACAAAAGAATAAATGCAGCCAGCAGCGTTACGACTCTTATTTCGTGACCCGGTGACATCAATCAGTGCACCACATGTTTGATTCTAGAGCAGCTGTAATGGGTTTTGAACTGTCTGCAGTCACAGTGATTTCTCTGGAGATCACAACACATTTCCCACAGACGCCCCTGGCCTCTGGGATGATCCAATGCACTCTCTCAGTCATTAAGAGAAATTGAAGAGGCGCTTTGTTTTGTCATTTTTATTTCCCTTTCAAACTCGACAGACTAGAGATACCTGGGGTTAAGATGTTGCCCATGTTTGTATTTAACACACCTTAGGCTTGGCCAATTGGGGGCCAAACCTTATTGTTTGGTTATGTTAAATTATATTTAATATATGAGAAGAACATGTTTTCTGCACTGTGTTTACTTTTCTTTCTACACACCTGAAAAAGGGCTTTTGTCCATACCGAACTGAAATAACTGATTTTTTTTAATCATTTAAAAGTTGTACATGCAAACTTTTTTGTTTCATTTATTCCCCAGTGACCCCATGATGACCAATCAACAGAAGCAACAGTAATATCCCAATGTAACACAACCTTAGAAATAAAATTAATAAAGTTTCTCAGTCTGCTTAAAACCAACTAACTAACTTACTAAATACATAAACAAATACATAAATAACATCAACCTTTCATTCTATGGCTTGATTGCATTTCTGAATGATTTTAAATGGCCCCATTCCGAAATTAATTTTGGCTTGTTTTAAATATATGAAATATTGATGTTATTTAACTTGGAAATAGAGTACATACAAATGTATTTAAATAAAATGAGATTTTTCCTGCAAGGAAAATACATACTTGCGGCAAAGTGGTTTGCAGTGCGCAGATGTAGATGTGATGCACTGCCTAAACAGATGACAGACAACAAAGTTCACAGTCTAAACAATCCTTTATTTGTTTTTATAATATTGTTTGGTGACCGTAAATGATATCCCTGGAAATACACAGCAATGTGTACTGCACAGTGAAACCACTAGGTTCAGTCCCGAAATAATAAACACAGTATAAACACACAGAGAACACAAACACGATCACAAGTCCAGAGTGAGTGCTAACGTGCAAGTGGTGAAATACAATTTATTAGTGAACAGTAGTGCAGTGCTGTCCGACTTGGTGCTGGCCTTTAATGACAGCTCCTGGTATGTGTTACCCGTCTAACAAAAACAAACAAGTACAAGCAAACACTAAACACTCACGGTTGGTTTACAGTCCTTCACCGGTTCTCTCGCAGCCATAACAAAGGAGCAGTTCGGCTCATCCTCTTTTGTATCTTCAGCCACGCCCCCTTGGTTAGCAAGTGCAATCGCTTTTCCTCCAATCCGCGATTGCCACATCGCCTCCTGTCTGGGGCGATGACTTGGTGTACTGTGGCTCCGCCCCCTTTCTAGATGGATGACTTCCACCTTTCCCTGGAATGAATTGCCAGACCATCCAGTGTGGGGCACACTGTTCTCTTTACACAGCGCCCTCACAGGTCGGGAGGGAGATTTATAACCAAGAATTATTATTTCTGTGACAATACTATAGTGATGATGTATTACCTTTGCAATGACAATTCAAGTCAGTTGGACTGAACTGTGGTCAAATAGACAAGTACAGTTTTATTTTCTCAAAGGCACTTAATGAAAAAGGATCATAGGCTTAAGCCTGCTTTCATTTAGACTGAGTCAGACTTAATATACATTTAAATTACTCTTACAATTAATTGGAATGCAATGTTGTGCTAATTCTTCTTTAATTCAATTCAATTATTGTTGTCTAATAAACTGACATTACCAAACAGTATCAATGTTTAAAAAGAAAGATGTAGTTGATCAAATGAACAGAAGGGGATCACATAGTGTATTACCAAAGGGCAGACCCTTGTTAAACAGTGTGGCTAATTAGTTACTTTCTGCCATTCCTGGTGACTGTCATGTCTACTGCACTTAAATGGCATTATTCAGGTTTCTGAATAATAGGGAAAAGATTTTGGATTTCTTGCACAGCTGCTAGAAAATTGATCATTAGGGTATGAGAAGCTTCACCTGGCATTTCCCTATTTTCATTTATGAAACAGAAGCCTGATGACACAACAGCTAACAAGGCTTTTGGACAGTGAAAGTAAAAGGCAGCAGAAGGGTTTAGTGTGTAAGCACCACAGCTATAAATTAAAGTGATTCCACTAACATCAGCACCTGCTGTCCTTATAATCTTGCTTGTTGATAAACTAACATATCCCTGCCTAGCATCTGCAGTGATGGATTTGAGAGTAACAAGATTTCATAAACACATCTAGCAAATGTAATTCCGGAAGCACATATCTGTTTATGGAAGTACTATTGTATTTGTTGCCAAGGTATGATCTTATTTGACAGGCGATTAAGCCAGTATACATTAAGCGCATTTCTAGAAATCAGCTTGCTATGAAATGACAATCTGTACGTGTCCCAGACTTGTCATGGCTGATTGATTTGTTATAGAGCTATTATCACAGTCAGCATTGTCAATGCCCTTTGAAAGGAACAGACACCGAGTATATCATATGTCTTCTAAGTGCTGTTTCACATGTGTAGATAAAGGGATATATATTTTTTTAAAACATACACACTTTACCTAAATCATATCTCTTTTTCTTTTTTTAAAGAAGGTACACTGGGAGAACGAAATATAGTCCATGTCACGTTTAACCAGTAATTTATACTTGTAAATCATAAAAACAGTACACACTCTGATTATTATTGTTTATGCCTTTTTATATAATTTGACACAGCAGAGGGCCTTAATTATCAAGCCCCGCCCACAGCTTCCCAAATGACACGAACCTTCTCTCCTGTGTATGTGGATGAGTGTGGGTGGGTCATGCGAGTGAGTAGTCCAGACCCATCATCTATCTATGGTTGCTAAGGAGTAAAAAAAAAAAAAAAAAACATTAAACATGTGTACTGGTGCCAGAATTTTATATTGCTGGCACAACATGAGCAGTGTTGGACACGTTACTGAAAAAAAGTCTTATTACTTGTGTGATGGGGTTCCCCCCACCCCTGTATGTATTTTGTGTGTTATCTGTTGTATGTGATGTGTTCTAGTTGATGTATATATAAGTGCACAGGATATAATGTGGGGTTATGTAGCTCAAGTGTTTTAAATTATATAGTTGTATTTTGGCACAGGGATTGGAAAATCACTTCACGTGCAGATAAAATGTGTTTTAGTATGTGAGCACAGGGAGTGCACAAATTAGTTCACGTGTTCAAGTAGTTTCACTCACTCGGGGTTGTGTGTTCAATGGCGTAGGAACGGGAGAGAGAGGAGAGTAAAAACTGAAAAGATAACTCAAAACAATTGCTGACCATGCTGGAGGACCAGCACGATACTTGTTTGTTTGTTTTCATCCACAGTTTGTTTTGTTTGTCTGCTTTTGGCTACTGTGCTGTTTTATTTTAACAAAGTGCTTTTGTCTTGCTAAATGTTTTGATTTTACGATAAACCGGCACATCAGAGAAGGTTCAGAGGATGTAAAGTTTGGTGGTTTCAAATCCGCTGATACAGACTCTGCAGCCTTATTGATTACACTTTCCTTTTACAATACAATCCGTAGTTTGTATTTTTTTCAGACACTGCAAGAGCTTATATATTTTTTAAATGTAGAGACTTTTATTCTAGCGTTTATCACCTACAAATGTGTTTTTTCATGATGCGCTTTTGCACTGCACACTAGCTTTAAAGTTTAATGTTTGTTTTATAAAATATTTGAAAATGACAAAACATTAAACATTTCACCAGTCAATAAATATGTTAACTGCAGTTCTTGATTCTTTAGCGTGACTCTGTGCTGTGCTCTACCTTTGAATTTTAAGCATACCTAAATGTAAACATAGTCTATCAACCTAAATGTTAATAGTGGCTGTAATTTCGCCCCAGCTTGAGGCAATGCACCCTTCCCCCACACCCACACCCACACCCACCTCTGCCTTAACTACAAAGTTACTCCCCATGGGCGTTAACCCATTAATAGTGTAGTGTTGGGTCTTGCATAAACCACTGAAGAGAACTCGTTGCTGTTGCAGCCTGCTTACAACCAGGTCCGCTCCTTTCCGCCTGCGGACCCTATATGATGCCACAACCTATGCGCTAACGAGGAGAGGGTGCTGAGAGAGGACTGCAACAGGAGCTAAAGACCATTTCTTGAGCTAAAACAACGGCACTTATAAGCACCAATCCAATTCTTTAAAACCAACGGCACTTATAAGTACCATTTCATTATAAAATAAACAGCCTTTCCAGAGCCAAAATAATCTTTAGAAGTTTTTCCTTTCTTCCCACTGGAACCCGCAACACGCCACCACCACAATACTAAAGTAGTTTTCGTACACATGTAATTTGAGTTCTTCAATGCGTACATTCACTCAAAATATTTTAAGCATTTGTTTATACTTAACAGTCCATGTTTATCACATCAAAAGTAGGTTACTGTAGAAGAAGCTGTTTATGTCAGAATCTCTATTATGACTTTATTAAACTCTGTACCCAAGCCAGCTAATCCTGACTGTGCGCAGGTCTGCAGTGCGTTGTGTTCAGGGTTTCTGTGTGTTCAAAGACAATAGCAGTTATGTCTGTAAGGACTGCCGTAAGCTGAGTTGTTATTGTTTCCGGTGTGATGTGTGTCGTGCTGAATAAAAATACAATTAAAAGCAGTTTACGTTTACGGTAACTGAACTGAAGTGTACTTCATTGGCTTAAAAAGAAATACCACTAATGTAGGTGAGCAACAAAGAAAAGGTAATGAGACAAGTTTGTTTATTTTTTTGCATATTTTCCCATCAAAAATTGAACATGTTATATTACCTTGTTATTGAGAAAAGTAATATTATTACATTAAGTAGTGAATTAGCCCAACTCTGCATATGAAGTACCCTGGCACTTTATCCCAGTGTCATAGCATCATATTTGCACCCCTCTACTAGTACAAAATACTGTTTGCAATTTTAAGTTTTCAAATGTAAACTCGTGACTTTGAAATAGATCCAATCAATCAACTGTATTCCAGGCATTCCAAAATATGCTGCTTAGATACACTTTTACGCCTCATTAAACAGGTTAAATAGTCCATGTGACTCTGGTCAAAAAAACTTGTGCACCTGAATGTGCTGAACTGCCAAAGGTGCTTAGAGAACCTGTCAACGCTAATCCTGTGGAGAAATTCAAAACCTTTCTATTCAACTTACTTGTTGTCAACTCTTCTGAGTATCCAAACCTGCTTTGCACATACCTGTGAAACACCTGCTTTTGTTACACAGACGGACAAACTCACTCTCTGAAATAAATTCTTATGAAGTTGCTCACACTTAAAGGGATACTTTATGTTAAATACATTTTCTTAATAATTCGATTACCTGTATATGCAATTTGGTAAATTGTTTACATATTGTATTAATTCTATAAGTAGCTCTAAAACTATATAATACATATTTATATTTATTTTATTATATCACTTGTTAGGATAGTGTCAGATAAGGAATCTCCTACCTGCAACATTCATTTGCATTACATAGTGAGTAATAATCCTCAAGCACTCATTATCCTTACTCTCCTGCCTTTGAGTCTGGCAGGGAAAGAATAGTTTCAGATCCCCTGCTTCATCACTGATCTTTCAACCTTTGGAAGAACCACAAATTTTATTTTATAAGCTTGGAAACTTGTGGCTTCTGATAATGAACAGGTGTAGAGGTGATGCAGTGCAGGAATAATCACAGACAGACAATTTGTAATCCGGTTTTGAAAAGGACACTTTATTTGTAATCCTGGTCTGGCAACCAAATAATAATTTCTGGTAATATACAGCAATATGTAAAACATGGAGAACAGTAACAGGGATTGCAGCCTTAAATAATAAAGACAAGCTATCCGCCCCACATTAATGCTTGCCACGGTCACCCGTCCCTGTTTTTGAAGTAGTATTATTATTTTTTTCGTGACAGTTTAGTGCAATGGTGATCCGGTTTTTGTGCTGGCTCAAAACGACAGCTCTGGATCCATGTTAGCTGTCTGGTGGTTCAAAAACACAGACAGTTACTAACAATTACAAACAAAACAAAGACTCACAAATAATACTTTCTCACAGTTCTTCTAGTCAATATGTTCCTGCAACGGCGTCTCAACTTCCAGGCTGACCAACTTCTCGACCCAGGAAATGACCTGTCAAGCTAGCCCGGCCAAAGACTTCTCCTTTCATAATAAGAAGGGTGAACTTCAAGTCATCCAAGTATATGCACCAACAACAAGCTATTCAGATGATTTTTCATTTTTCAAGCTATTCGAAGGTTTTTATGAAGAAGTACAAGAACTACATGAAAAAGGGAAGAGCCACTATAAGTTCATCAATCGATGACTTCAATACCAAAATAGGAGCCCAGCCAGTCAGATTTGCAGAAAACAATAACTTATTCATCATGAACACCTTCTTCCAGAAGAAACCCATCAAGAAATGGACATGGAGAGGATCCAACGGAGTGAAGAATGAAATTGACTGCATACTCACCAACAAGAAACACACCATACAAGATGTCTCAGTACTAAACAATTTTAACGCAGGATGTGACCACAGATCTGTAAGATTCAAAATACACTTAAACACGGCACTTGAGAGAGTGAAACTCATGATGACAAAATCAAACACAATCATCGTAGAAAGCCTGGTGTTTCAACTGGAACTGAAGAATAGATTCAGCGCTCTTCAAGATCTGCAAAAAGATAAAGCAATTGAGGTAAATAAAATCTATGAGGAAGTGAACACAAAAAACATCGCTGGAACACAGAGTACAAAATGCGACCAGAAGATCATACAAGAGACAAAAGACCTCATGAACAAAAGGGAAATTAAACAAAGCAGCTCTGAAGTCAAAGATTGAATACACTGAGCCCTGAAAGAAAGTAAGAAAGCGCATTACTGAGGATATACGGTTGTTCAACTGTAGGTTGGTAGAGAAAACTATTGAAAAAAAAACTAAAGCATGAAGAAAGCAAAACAAAGAAAGATTAATCCAACAAGAAGACATGACTGTCATCAAGAATCACAACTTGATTTTGAAGACTTTTACAGAAAACTATATCAAGATGAAAAGAACAACATAGCAGATGACAAAGACAAGATGGAAAAAGCTCAACACGAGGAAGAAGCTCTAGACATTCTACCAGAAGAAGTGAAGCACGCTATCAAACACATGAAGACAGGAAGATAACCTGGAGAAGACGGCACAACAATTGACATTGTGAAAGAAGGTGAAGAAATGACAAAAATACTATTACGTGTTTTTACAGATTGGATTAAGAAAAAGAAAGTGCCAAACGAATGCATCGAAGATACTTCTACAGAAGAAAGGAGAGAAGACCTCAGGAACTACACACCTACAAGCTTACTGCCTATAATCTACAAAACTTTGACCAAGATACTCACCAACAGACTGATAAAGAGATATAAAGCGACCAAGAAGACGCCCTCCAGGAAGATGGCAAGATTAAATTAGGAAACTCGCCAGAGCAACATTGAAAGGTTTGACATTGGTTTGAAAAAGGCTGAAGATGATGATGATATTTATTTTAATAAGGACAATGGATACATATTAACACAATATTATCAGAAGTGCAACTACTCGTTTCCCAAATTGATCACCTGACAAGTCTTTTTCAAATGTTTGCCGAACAGTGTCGGAGTGGAGTTTGATTACAAACTCAGTCATGGATTCAAGATGTACTGTGCTTTCCTTATGGTTTTAAAATAAAATAAAATAAAATATGCAACTCTATTGTAAATCAATACATGTTGTGCCATTTCAAATTAGAGGTTTTAAAGTAGGCTTATAGCATTTTAATGTGAATTTTGAACTAACTGAAAAACTGAACTAACTTCAAACAATCCTAATGCAGGTGTATCAACATTTTGGAAATTAGCCCCTGGCCTTCTAGTACCACAGTAAAGGCCAACTAGTAGCTATTATTACTAGTTTAATAATTATTAAAATATCACCATGGCCCTGACATTTACAATTGTATTCTTAAATACTTGTATTGCATATTTAATATTGTTATATTTGAGCTACATTGCCAGATTGCTGTGAAGGCCAATCAAGACTTTGGGTTGTCCTTCAGGGTGCAAGAGTTATTTTCTTATTTTATCTTACATTTGTTCCCTGTTTATTGAGGATTATCCCATGTTATCTCCTGAAAGAGTTGTTTTTGCTATTTTTTTTTTCTTTGGAAGGCAACACAAATGTCAGAGACACAATATTCTAAGGACAACAATGGACAATAATGGCTTGTGAACAAATTCTCTTAAGATCTTATGTTATTGTTTAACCATTCAGCTTAATGTACTGTATCCTAGGTTTAAAAATGTGGGGATGCCTGTTGCATAATTAGTATTCATGCAAAGAGGGGCACATGTCTAAGATGGAGCATAAGGAGGTTAAGTGACTTGCTCGGGGTCACACAATGAGTCAGTGGCTGAGCTGGAATTTGAACCGGGTACCTCCTGGTTACAAGTCTGTTTCTATATATATATATATATATATATATACAGTGCCTTGCAAAAGTATTCAGACCCCTGACCAATTCTCTCATATTACTGAATTACAAATGGTACATTGCAATTTCGTTCTGTTCGATATTTTATTTTAAAACACTTAAACTCAAAGTCAATTATTGCAAGGTGACATTGGTTTTATGTTGAGAAATATTTTTAAGAAAAATAAAAAACTGAAATATCTTGCTGGCATAAGTATTCAATCCCCACACATTAATATTTGGTAGAGCCACCTTTAGCTGCAATAACAGTTTTGAGTCTTTTGGGGTAAGTAGGTACCAGCTTTGCACACAGTGTCGGAGTGATTTTGGCCCATTCTTCTTGGCAGATTTGCTCCAGGTTGTTCAGGTTGGTTGGACGATGCTTGTGGACCGCAATTTTCAAATAATGCCTGTGACAAAGTGCCCGCCCCGTGTGTATTTTCTGTATACGTTACGTGTGGTGTGTTAATTGTTGCCTTAATTGTACACGGGATATAAACGGGTCTGTGTAACACGAGTGTTTCAAATGTATATTTATATTTAGGCACGAGGATTACACAGCACTTCACGTGCAAGTAAAAAGTAATAATATGTGAGCACGGGGAATTGCACTTTATTAATTCACATGCAGTTGTACTGTGACTCCAATTGAATGATTGAGTAGCAGTCGAGTCACTGTATCACCCACTCTGGGTTGTGTGTTCGGTCCGTGGAGAATGGGATTGGAGACGGAGGTAATAAGTGTATTGTATAATAATAATAATTGTGAAATATCTGCACATGGTCTTTTGTCTGTATGGTCCGTTTTGTTTGTCTATTTATTTTGGCGAATGTGCCGTGTCCTGTTTTTGTATTGTTACAACCGTTTATTTTCTGTTCTGTTTATTTATTAAATGCTGAGCAAAGCATTTGCTCAGCTCCACCAAACTCCACCATTCTCTCTGTTTATTTTCCTGTTTCTGTTCTGACGCCACCCACTCCGGCAGTCTTTGTGACAGTGTGTCACAAAGACGGCCGAAGTGGGTGGCGTCAGAACCAAGAAATGAATACACAAAACAGGACGGATGAAATGAAATGATGATGGCGCTTGCTTGCGCCGGTTTATTGTAAAATGAAAGGGTTTAAACAAACAGAAAACAATAGGACACAGCACTCTATGCCAAAATAAAAAGACAAACAAAAACGACTAATACTAAACAAAAATACGGTGAGCAGATACTTTACGTTGTTATTATTATTATTATACTAATTATTTCTTCCGTTTCCAATCCCGTTCTCCACTCATCGAACACCCAACCGCCAGTATGTGAAAACATGCATCTATATATACTGTTGTGCTGGGATTCAATTACTAATTAATTATTCACTTGAATCCCAGCTCGTGAATTAATTATGTGCAACCTCGTGCTCACATTTTAACTACTTTAAATGTACATGAAGTGATGTACAATCCTCTTGCCTAAATACAAATATACATTTCTAAACACATGTGAAACACAGACCCGTTTATATCCCGTGTACCAATGTCTATACACCAACATTTAACAAACCACACACAACATAACAGCTAATATACACAGGGGCGGGCACTTTGTCACACAGTGCCATAGATTCTCAATGGGATTGAGATTAGGACTTTGACTGGTCCACTGTAGGACATTTACCTTTTTGTTCTTGAGCCACTCCAATGTTGCTTTGGCCTTGTGCTTGTGATCATTGTCCTGCTGAAAGGTAAATTTCCTCCCAAGCTTCAGTTTCTTAGATGACTGAAGTAGATTCTCTTGCAGTATTTTCCTGTATTTTGCTCCATCCATTCTTCCTTCAATTGCAACAAGATACCCAGTCCCTGCTCATGAGAAGCATCCCCACAGCATGATGCCACCACCACCATACTTCAATGTAGGGATGGTGTGTCTTGAGGCATGGGCAGTGTTAGGTTTGCGCCACACATATTGCTTTGAGTTTTGGCCAAAAAGCTCTATCTTGGTCTCATCTGACCACAAAACCTTTTCGCAGCTGGGTCACTCTCATGCTTTCTGGCAAACTCCAGACGTGCTTTCAGATGGTACTTTTTGAGTAATGGCTTCTTTCTTGCCACCCTCCCATACAGGCCAGTGTTATGCAGAGCTCTTGATATGGTTGACTGGTGCACCATTACTCCACTCCCAGCCATTGAACTCTGTAGCTCCTTCAAAGTGATTGTTGGCCTCTCTGTGGCTTCTCTCACAAGTCTCCTTCTTGTATGAGCGCTGAGTTTTGAGGGACGACCTTTTCTTGGCAGTGCCTGGGTGGTGAGATGCAGCTTCCACTTCCTGATTATTGATCCAACTGTGCTCATTGGGATATCTAAACACTTGGATATTATTTTGTACCCTTTCCCTAATCTATGCATTTGTATTACTTTATCTTTAACTTCTGTAGAATGCTCTTTGGTCTCTGTTTTCCTTCAGATTCACAGCCTTACCAATGATCCTTCAACACTGGGGTTTTTATCCAGAAAATGTGACAGCAACTTTAATGGTTCACAAGTGGAGGCCAATGGTAAGGTAATTGTGTCCTTGTTAGGGCAATTTCTTTCAATGGTGCAAACTGGGAGCTTCCACAGCACAGGGGTTGAATACTTATGCAAGCAAGATATTTCAGTTTTTTATTTTTCTTAAAAATATTTCCCAATATAAAACCAATGTCACCTTAGAATAATTGATTCTGAGTTTAAGTGTTTAAAAACAAAATATCAAACAGAACGAAATTTCAATGTACCATTTGTAATTCGGTAATATGACAGAATTGGTCAGGGGTCTGAATACTTTTGCAATGCACTATATATATATATATATACATATATATTTGTGAGCGGTGGGTGCACACAGAGAAATAGACAGTGGTTTTCAAAATAAAGCAACATTTTATTAAAGTCCACAAGGCATTCAATAAGGCTCGCTCTCATACTGAAATGCCAGCTGTGTTGGTGAGACGTAACCAAAAGGAAAATAAACAATTCAAACAAGATTTCAAACAAAACAAAACAAAAGAATGCCAATGTAAACCAACTGGACTGATAACCACACCCAGTTGGTGAATAAGTAATTCCACCTGGGGCTTGGGGTTTTTTCTTGCTTGGCTTCTTCTTTAGGAAACCCTTCTCTTACCCTTGTTCGGCAAGGTTCGTCCTTTGTGAGTCCCAGCAGCGGACAGGCCATTCCTCGTAGCCCCTGTAGATAACAGAGAATCGCAGACGCAAAGAACCACAGCGTTATCCCACACGGATTCCAGTTATTCCATTCTGGCTCTTTTGTAGATAAACCCAGGATGTTCTCGGGTTGGAAATCAAAACAAACAACCCCCCAGACTGGTGGTACGTGCTCTCTTTAACCAGCCAGGCATTGGGCTGTTACAGGCTACAGGTGTGGGCCAATTAAGGCTAATGATAATCTAACAACGGTGAAACCATAATTACCTACCTAACCACACCTGCAGCCTTTTGGCCCATTAACCTGAACAGAGGCTGAGATATCAGCAGTTCAAATGTAAGGGAGGTACCCCACGCTTCTGCCCCGGGATGTGCTGCCTGTCTCGGGTAAGCCTCTCTCGAAGACTCAGCGGTGGCTCTCAACATTCTTTTTTCACCAAAGCACTTCTTTTTTTTGCAGAAAGAAAGAACCTCTCAAAAGACGATCATCCTCACAACAAATGAAATGACATTCTAAATTCCTTTTTCACCAGAGTACTTCTATTTTTGCCAGAACAGGTGCTTTTTTCCTGAGAACAAAACAAAAGATTTTAAAAGATAAAATAAACACATTTTTCACTCACAAAATGAAAAGACAATGTTACAATCAGTCTTATGGAGTCCCAATTATAAACAGACATGTCATGGTTTACTAAAGATATATGATTTTCAGGCATTTTTTTTTTTAAACTGAAAACAAAATGTCTGCTTCACAAACAAAGATTTATTTTTCTGACGAATGATGACTAGACCCTCACAAAAAAGGATATTTTGTTGTGAGGCTAATTCCTTTTTTGAGATCAAACATCTACCTGCAACAGCTGTACTGAGCATGCTCAGAACCAAATTTTAAATCTATATAACTCAGGAACAGATTAATATTTTTTCACCAAACCAGAAAAAGGCACAATGCTGGGCTAGTCCCCTTGTACCCTAAAATTGTCAAACAAAAATTACAAACCATTTTGGAGTTTGAGACTGACAAAAAAACTGATTTTTTATTTGTTTTCATCATCTGGATCTCAGAATCTGCATATCCAAGCACAACGAAATGGCCCACACCAAGAGATCTAACCAAAGGGACCACACCTCCAAATTTTCGTGTAAATCCATTGAATGGGGTCAAAGCTATTAAAGTACAGAAATTGAGGTTTAACATTAAACTGCCTGCTCAGCCCTAACCATAACAGTACAAAATGCTTTAAAATATTTACTTATCCCCGCTATTTCATCAGGCCCATCCTAGAAACCTTGTCCTTTTTTATTTCATTTGTTTTTATTTATCCCTTAGAACATGTCCTGTAGTATTTTTTTAATGGTATGTCACTTCCTGTTTACCCTTTTGTCTGGGCTTTTTTCGATCACACAAACAGCAGATGACATGACATTTGTTGAATAAACTATCCTGACAACCCCATAAACCAATTTGTAAACCAAATAGGAAGGTTATGACAGCCATGTCATACACTGTGGCTTCCTGATCTGTGTCACATCCATCTTCATTTCCACATATTCACTATGAAGGAGGGAAAGATTAAATGGAATATACTCTTATTTGCTCAAGGGACTGGCATAGGTGGGCTAGTAGCTGCATGCAATGATAAAGCACTCAACCTACAATAAAACTGATATTTAGATACAACAATTTGTATCGTTATTACCTTGTAATGGAGAACATAAATTGTTCTTCCCAACATCTCTTATTAAAGAGTTTTTTTTTTTTTTTTTTAACAGAGTTACAGTTTAAATAAATACATAAATAAGTGATGTATTCAGACTGCCAGCTCTTACATGCATACCAAATACCTCAACTGGCTTCTGAACATGTATTCAGTGATAATCTGCAGGATACTGAAAATATATTGAGAAAAAACTTGAAATAGTCTACATTTCCTTCCCAGTGTGCTGTCATGTTGATTATAATTGGAATCAGTTTCACTGCTGGTAATTTGAGTGACATGATGCACTTGTATCCCTACTTGTGTCAAACTCATTTAACCTTCTTGAGGAGGTGCATTTCAAAGACAAATGAGCTACATTTCAGGAAGCAATGTGTTCAACTAGATTTTGAAAGCCACGGCCTATAATGTGTGACTTTATTATTTTTAATAACTTTGCCAGTGGCTCTTAAAATATTTAAACAAATGCCATTGCTTATTTTCTATACTGTATGTGCTGAGCAGAGCCGAGTGTAATCTGTAAAAACTGAACGCTTGTCTGATTTTTTCCTCCAATAAATTACAAACTGAGTGTGTCAGTGGGGATGTCATAGCTGAAGTAAAAAAACATATATCAATGAAGCTGAAAGCTTTCGGGCTTGGGCAAATGAGGTACCAATGAAACAAAATTCTTGTATGGGGGAATATTAAACATTCACTGTTACTAATAGCCTTTGGCTTAGGAGGTTTGGAGAATGCTTAAACAACAAGGTGTTGATATTTTACAGTATGAGAAGGCAACACAATTCTTATTACAACAATGATGAAGAATTCTCTTGGTTTTCCATCCGAAAAAAGGACCTGCCTCGTGAAAGCAGTATATTATTAAAAGTTAATTCATATCAATATTTTGTAGATCTCAAGTCTAGTTTACTATTGTTACCTGTTACATTTAATTAAGCAAAAATAACTGTCAGAAACGACATTACAGTACCACAGATTGCAGACCAGTTTTTTTTTTTTTTTTTTCCCTCAATAGCCTGAGCAAACGTCATCTGTGCAAGGGCATGGGTTATGAGCATGGTAATCATAGAAACACAATTTAAATTAAGTATTGATTTAATCTACAAAACATTTAAAAAGAAAAACAAATCTACCAAAGAGCCAAAATAAATTCACATGATTGAAGGGTATCGCAGTGAATAGTAAGTGATGGGTTGAAACAACTCATACTCATATAGGTAATGACTTTGTTGACAGTAATCATCTGGTTTCCATCAGGCTTATTATTGTGTCACTTCTCAAGGATACACCCTTTAAAATAAGGGCTTGCACTTTGATCAATGAAGAGCTGACTTAGCTGAAGTTAACGGTGTATCATAGGTTATAAAATACATGTTCCTACCCTTATAAAGCCAGTTCCATTTATACTGCTTCCCATGACTGTGCAGTTGAGCTTTAATAAATAAGGCATGACATTATTCCTATGTGCTCTATGCACCTGTTGGAATACCCCATGCTACCCCCTGTCATCCTGTCACTGCCTTGACTTGAGTTACTCTAACAACTCTAGTAACGGGGGGGCGGGGGGGCGGAGGGGGAGTGCATTGTTGGTGCATTGTTGTACACTGTTATCTGCTAAAAAAATATATATATTTAAAAAAGTAGTCTTATTTAAGTGTGGCTCTTGCCACTGAGTGTTGATTCAATTGACATACCACAGGGTTACAGAGGAAATAAATAAGCTTATGACCAGCAAAGCTCTGATCATAACAGCCCTATACTGTTTAATGATTAACCTGCTGATTTATGCAGTTGACCCTAATATGAATTGAAGAAGGTACAGCATTAAAATAGCCCTTTCCTCCATTGATCTGTTATGCCCTATTCACACACAGGGTCACATTAAAAGCACTCGATTGTCATTCACTTCATTCACAGTCCTATTTTTAAAACTTAATGATTGCACATTACATAGGTTGTGTGAATTGAATCTTAAGAGTTCGCCATGCTTGCATAATCAATCTGAACAGAGATGAATAATTATAATGAGTAATGAAAAGTGCGTACATTTTGAAACCTTAGTTACTAAGACACCATTATGTCACAGCCATATTGTAGTTAAAGTTCATGAATCAGTGTCCTTTAATAATTTAGCACCAACATGTGCAGTGCTAGTCCAGGCTAGTCAAAACACAATGACCTCTCATCCTGGTTGCTGACAGTAATGAAACAACAGTTAAGTATATTTGGTAACTTCAAAGGTTGGCAAACTGGAGCAAAAGTCAATAAATAAGAAGTTACAATGGATTTTCTTTCTCTCCCTTCCCCTCCCCCAATCAAATTATTCAGCCAGCTAATCAATTTTCCTGGATCTGCTGATATATGCAGCTATAATGACAAACTCATTTCACCGAATAGCTCTATTATTTCATAGACCTATGGTAAATACAGGCATGTTGACACCCTGCCAAGGCTAGCGAAGGAAACCTTAGAAGTGAAATCAAAATGACACTGATGCCATATTGTGTGTCTGTAAATAATTCATTAAGTCAACCACCCTTTGTTTTAAGCAAACAAGAACAGATGCTTCTTTAAATTGGAAACATACAATAGTTTAAGCTCCAAATAATATTATCATTGTAACATGACACTTAACTTCACAGAGCGTTGTTTGTTATTGATTCATTTTTTTTTCTGCAGCAGCAGGAGATTGCTTTTCAGTATGTTAATAATAGAGAGATTACCCAAGGTATTGCTGGAGAATAATATAACTCTGGCTTGCTCAATTTCAAAATCATGCTATGCTAAGTCTTTCCATTAGTAACCTACTGTAGTTCTTCGAACTCACTTGTGTGAAGTATGGGCAATCAACTAAATCCATAAAATGGGATGCAAGGATGAGCTGTTTACCAGTTAAAGTTATAATCAGTTTTTTTTTTTTTTTGGCATCTATTTATAAAAAAAAAAAAAAAACATTACATGGATGGAGCAAAATAATTATTAGCCCAATAGAAGAAAACTGAACCCAGCCTGTAATTGCAATGTACATGAAAAAGTAACTTTACCTTTAAAACTAAATAGCACATTTGAAGGGACCGTTTATCAACGGATTCTCCTCATGTTTCAGAAGATATAAGAAGTGACTATAAATAGATGACTGCATTGCCTACAGACTCAAATTAATAATATAATTCATATTTTGCTAGCTTCAAATATCATGTGTTTTTGGAAAATCACAGCATTATTTAACGCTTTGGCCATATGCTCGAGCCTGTTGTAAATGAGGATATTTTTGGTGATTTTTTGCACTTGCTTATTTTCATCTGTATGTTCATCTATTTATGGTACATTATTATGATCACTCTTTATAAGAAACATCTGAAACACTACATTATAGCCCATGATGTTGAAATACAGAAATATTTAAGATATGCATTTGCTTACCAATTACATCATAAAATCTGATTCAAGCCAACATATGAATCGACAGCAGATGAAAAATACACCTGTAAGGATCTTAGCAATTTCTAAATTGCATATAATCATGAAGCAAAGGAATATACACATACATCATTAATAAGCACAAGCTGCAGAACAGTGTTTGCACTGGTTTTTATGTTCAGGTTTCATAAGTTTACCCTTTCCCCTGAGTGCCCTGCAAGAGGCCAGCGCTGTAGGAGCTGCCAAACACTGAACCACTTTGCCCGTTGGTGCCACTCAGCACCCGCTCCACCTGCTACTGCACTCAGCACACCACCCTCAACACCAGTAGCAATTCATTCAGTGTCCCAGTCAGCCACTTCATTCAAAACATGTTGCTATGTGAATAAGAATCTGATTCCACTTTTGATTGATACATCATTGCCAGTGTTGCCAATCTGACAGGACTGGACTTATTTAACAGTTTCAACTTTAGATGTCTTATTCCTGTGGCATGGATGTCCTACATGTCACGACCGTCTGGCACCATAGTTTCCTGCATTGTTTGAAGTTCTGGGGCATATCACTGACTTTGTACACCAGCCAGTTGACCCTACTATAACACCGGACATCCAACCCCCACAGAGGACGTCTCTTTCTCTCCGTGACCAAGTCTCTGCAGTGCCTCCTAGACACCAACATCACTGAACCCATCAACGTGTCCCCTTAGATTTCAAACCTGGTCCTTGCCTGCTTATAGTCTGGTGAGCAACGTTTATGTGTAGATCTACATGCAGTCAACAAAGTCACCATAACATATAAATATCCCCTGCTGAAGAACTTACCACAGATTTCCAGGGCTCCATTGTTTTCAGCAAATTGAATCCATGACAAGGCTAGTTACCACTAGTTGCCACTGGCACCAGTCAGCAGAGACCTCATGCCCTTCAGCGCGTGCATGGAAGTGTTCAGATATAATCACATGTCATTTGGCCTCAGCTTCACCCCTAGCTGCTTTAAAAAAATTATGTCTCTTATCTTAGCCGGCATACCTGCTGTTTCTATTTGGCCATGTTTTACCTCTGTTTCCTCTCACAGTATGCTTTCACTATAGCCCCACTGCCACCTCTGGAAAAAAAAAAAAAGTGCCTTGGGTGTGGACCACAGTTTGTTGTCAAGCTGTACAAACCATTAAGCACCAGCTCACATCCTCCCCTATGTTTGCACATTTCAGTCTCGCTCCGCCCACAGTTGTTACCCTTGACGCCTCGGTGGGTGCTCTGGGTGCTGTGGCATAGAAAAGCTGTGGCATTTGCTTCACATACCTTCACTCCCGTGGAAAAAAAAGAACACTATCATCTCTATCTCTATAGCAGAGCCTTCACGCTTGCACAGACCACCAAGCTCTCACAGTACTACTGGCTACTAATGGTTTGGGACATAAACCACTATGGTTAGTAAATTGGGCAGACCATTTAAACCAATAGAACTTCACTTTGGAATTCACGGCTGGATGTCAGAACACAGTGGCTGATCTCCTGTCAAGAGCATTATCCCCAACAACAGTCCAGCAGGTGAGGGACACTGAACCTGACCTAGGGCAATACTTCAAGCACCCTTAACTGTTGTTTCGATGGAACAGCTGTGTGTCCCAAGAGGACGCACTGGTTGACACTCTCTGCAACTACATCAGAGGGTCGTGGCCATCCAAAGTGGAAGGGTAGATGTTATCATACTGCAGAGTGAGGGAATAATTATCCTGTTGGGAGGATCTGTATAGCCAGGGGCCACCGCACTCTGATTCCAGCAGTTCTTAGAACACAGGTGTTGCATTTGGCACACGAGGGACACAAGGGAGTAGTTAAGCTCAAACAGTGCTGCAGAGACACTGTTTTGTGGCCAAACATTGATCAAGAAATCAAGCTGATGGTCTAGGACTGCATAGCATGTCTAAACATTGGCAAATCTAGTCAACCAACTTCTGCCCCTCTGTTTCCAGAAGAGTGGCCATCCTTGCCTTGGAAACACCTCCAGATTGACCTCTGGGAGAATTACATGGAGCAGCAGCCCCTGGCCATTACATATTGGTGGTGTATGGCCTGTATTCAAAGTGGTTTGCCCTTGGGGTCAGTCACCAATCGAACAGCTATTGGAGGGCTGGATTCAGCATTTGCCAGTTGAGACCTGCCAGATGTCCTCACTACAGACATAATTTTAATGTTACACTTCCTGTCATGAAGGAATGCATTCAACATTGAAAATACGCAAGTTCCTTCTGAGAGTTCAATTTGTTGTAAATTGAAAAAAAAAAGTCTTTATTTATTTATTCTATGACTGTTGAACATATACATTTTTTAATATATTCTCTAGAATAATTGAAAACATTTGAAACATTATAAATGCCATCTATTTCCTTTACAAAAACTCAAACTCCCATATGTTCCACGCATTGCTGCATTAATATACTGATGTCATGTATTTTTCATTCAAACTCATGCAACATTGCCTTGAGATCATCACATTTTTTATCATGTTAAATTGTGATATAAACTGATAAACAGTCTACATTTTCAACGCAAACAGATTGCTACAGGTATGACATTAAACACACTGTATATCCAAAGGGCAAAAGAAAATGGCAATAACATATAATGTATAGCTGTCCCCAGGAGACCACAGTTTCTATACCCAATTGAGCTTATATTTAATGTACAGTTCCCAAATATCCAATGAGAAAGAAGAAAAAAAAATAGAATAAATCATAACATTCCTGTTTGTTATAACTGATTCGGAGAAGTGCTGGCATTTAGCTGTACTGCAGTGCTGCTATAAATCAACATGCTGTGAATGTTCTCTCAAGGGGACCAAAGCTCCTTGGTAACAGTCTTCTGCTAGCAGCCTACAGAATGCCATGTCAAATCAAACTGTTATTACTGTATGATCTAATCAGTAAAATGTCTGAAACTCCAGGTAAATTACACGAAACCTTTTTACTGTAGTACTTAATAATAATACAAATATATTATTATACAAAATATATATAATATATATATATATATATATATATATTATATATATATATATATATATATAATATGTTATATAGTTAATTCAGTCGTGTTGAGTTAAACATTAGCACAACTCAAACACATTGTTTTCTGAAAGGTCATTGTTATAATTCAGAATTTGTTATAGGTTATATCACATTAGCTGTTGAGTGCTTCTAGTTACTGTATACTGCAAATACTGGAAGGTAAACAGTTATAATATATAATATTGTAAGAATTATTTCTATAAGGAGTGATTTGTTTGCTCACAAATCAGCCATACTGAAGTAGTATGCATGCATGTATGTGTACATGTAAGTATGTACACATGTACATCATGGTTCAAAATTACGAGCCCATCTGTGGCAGTCCAATAAAACTCAACGAAAGGTGCAAAAGTAGAAAGAGATGAAATTAAAAAAAAGTAACACCCGTTTGTGACAGAAATACAATGAGTTCTGGTTGTAAATCTCCCTCTCAACCTGTGAGTGCTAAACAGCGAAAGGAAAAGTATCTGGACGGGCTGGCCTGACAGTTAGTTTCCGAGGTCGGGAAGTTGGTCAGCCTGGATGGAAGCGAGACGTTGCAGGAACGTATTGACCCCGTACATAAACGAGGTAGCAGCTGCAAGCTATAGACACAGCTGGAATCGTTTACTAAGGGATCATGTGGGGTAATCTTTTCCTTTGCTTGAGCTGGATATGTAAACCTGGAAGGACTGAGAGCTGCACTAGAAACTGCCGAGGAAAATTTGTGAGTGTTTGTTTGTTTTGAGTGTTAGTAATTGTCTTGTTTATTGTATCACTAGACGGCTAAACATGTTCCGGGGCTGTTGCTTTTTTGGGCCAGCACAAGCCAGAACTGCACTGCACGAACTGTCACCAAATAACCTGTTATCACCCACCACGAGCACGACTACACGCACCCAGAACTGGTGACCGTGTTCTAGTATTGTCGGGCGGATAACGTTTATTGTTTGGGACTGTAAACCTGTTTGTTTGGCTCTGCGCATTACACATTGTTGTGTATTACCAGAGCGTTTTTCTTTTGTTGTGACCAGACCTGGATTATAATTAAAACCCCCATTCACCTCTACACCTGTTCACAATCACCGGCCAAACTGCCACACGTGGTGTCAGAACATGGGACGGACTGCAATGCACTGGAGGCTTTGGAACAAAGACAGGACATAGAGGAGAGAAGGAGGGAGGAGCGCTATACTGCACACATTGAGCGGGTACGGCTGGCAATGTCCACAGCGCCAGCTCCTATCGCAACACCAGTTATGTCAGCACCGAAGGCACGGTCAATGAAGATGTCGGCAGAGGACTACCCGGAGGCGTACTTGGTGGCTTTTGAACGGCTGGCTACCACTGAGGCTTGGCTGAGGGAGTTCTGGGAGAGCCAGCTGGGACCCTGCCTGATTGGGGAAGCTCAGGCAGCCTACCAGGCTATAAGTGACCTCAATGCCGCCAACTACAACCTGGTTAAACAGGCCATCCTTTGCTGCCTCAACATAATCGGGCATGCTTTAGGGAGTACCGAAGATCCCCGGAAACACGACCCAGGGAGGTCGCAGAGCGGTTGTGTGACCACATGGTGCACTGGCTGACCCCAGAAAATAAGACCATGGCACAGATGGGGGAGGCAATAGTGGTGGAGCAGTTCTGCCATGTGGTCGGCGCTGATACCCAAGCGTGGATACGGCGCCACAACCCCTACATACTGGAGGGATACTGGCAGATCCCCTTAACCCACAGCTCTAGAGAAAAAACGCATTTTCAACACCAGAAGGGCCGTTTCACTTTAAAACCATGCTGTTTGGGCTACATGGTGCGCCCGCTGTCTTTCAGAGACTGATGGACGAGGTTTTATGCCCACATCATGAATATTCAGCATCGTATTGATGATGTGGTTATTTACAGCTCCACCTGGCGAGAGCATTTGGCTAGGATTGCCCTTCAGTCTCTAAGGGCAGCCCTGCTGACAGCTAACTTGAGGAAATGTGCGTTTGCCAAAAAAGAAACTCAATATTGGGATTTTTAATGGGGGATGGAAGGGTGAGACCCGCAGTCACCAAAATCCAGGCTTTGGTTGATGCAGCGATCCCCAAAACCAAAAAAAAAAAAACGTTCCGGAGCTGTCACTTTTTGGGCCAGCACAAGCCTGAACTGCACTGCATGAACTTTCACCAAATAACCTGTTATCACCCACCACGAACACTACTACATGCACCCGGGACTGCTGACCGTGTTTTAGTATTGTGGGGCGGATAACGTTTATTGTTTGGGACTGTAAAATACAAAGATGTTCATTTGCATGTTCACTGGGCAGTCAGGAAGCTCCAAGCACAACCTTAGTATGGGCGGTGGAATTTTTGGGTAGAGTGAATGGCTTTATAACCCCCCCCCCCCCCCAAAAAAAAAATGTAGGGGCTTGTTTTAAAGTTCAACCTGCAATCTAAAAGGTCAGTAGGAGGCTTGATAAACATTTGGAGAAGATTGTCAGGCAGTTATTGTGTTTACCATGTACAGGTGGTCAGATGGCCACAATCAGTGCTGAAGGGTCCACATTTACAATGAAGACACTAATAGCTGGTGCCTTTTGTTTGTGTAAAAATAGTCTTTGGCTAATTCCTGACTCTCACACAGCATGTTTACAATAACATATTAAATATAAATTATCTTTAATACAACTGAAGTGCTTCAAAACCTCTGGGCTCCACAGGGAACCCTGGTACATTTTTAAAAACAATCTTACTCTTCAGCCATATTATGGTTTATGGTTATATGATTTGTGGTCCCTTGCCACAAAAAGCAATTTTCACTAAGCCTTGCTGCACCCATTTTGACTAAGCACACAGAAAGTCATTGAACCACTCAGAAGGCTTTCATTTGAAATGCAATTTTAAAGTCAAATGGGATGTGGGGTTGGAAAAGAAGACAAGAATAAAGGCAATCAATGGAGATATGAAATTAAATAATCATGTGTTTTAGACAAAAGCTTAAAAATTGTAATGCTTTAAACCTTTTAAAGGAAATACTAGCCATTTAACAGGCAATTGTTAGTGGAAGATTTGATACCTTTTAATTTGGTCAGAAATCTTATAAACCCAGTCAAAGTAAATTGGAGAACATGCTCTTAAATGCTCCTACCAGTTTCCAATGTCTAAATAGATAAAGGCGTTGCTTCCTATAAAATAAACAGGCCAAATCAGTCATAACTGGGATCTTAATATAATCCATGTGGAATTAATCATCACGATGACACAAGGATTTACCTGATGGGATTTGTTTGACATGTAAATTGCTTCTATTTTTATACAGCTGATAATTAATTTATAAATTTGTTTGTACTGTCTGGAACCATGTAATGAAACTGCATTTAGAAAGTATGAAGAATATTAGCTTATTATTGCATTAGAAGGATGTTTGTATTAGACTATCCCCACTGGGGATTTGTTCTACTGCATATAAATTAGAATAAACATAAAGGCAAGGTCAGGCTGTTTCCTCAACTGTTGTATGGACATGGAAATCTAACAGCAGATGTTTTATATATGCAATTTGCTTTCACATATAATTCAAGCAGAGCTTTATTTCATTAACCCCAGGATCACAACATTTTATTTTATTGCTACCAACACAAATATAATACAGCCACATGATCTGGACTGTATTATCTATTAAAAATGTTTTGTTTTAAAGAATTGTTTATGTGAGTGTTAGATGAACACTGCTTACTAGAAAAGCTTATGTAGGTTGAAATTCTTCCTCATTTTTAAATGAACATATGTACATAGTAATACAAAGCAAAACTAAGACATTCACACTAAAATAGCACCTTCATACAAGAACATTGTACAAATGGTGCCCTGGGCAGCAAGGGGGGTCCTGTTGTTGTGGCTTAGTTAACTATTAAAAAACTTTTATTCACCTCAAATTTGCATCAGAATGAATGTACTTTACTATTTTTACATGATTGAATCTCTGTGCTATCTTGATATTCTGTCACAAGAGCTTGCATAGACTGAGGGCTTGAAGCAGCAATTGTTATATCTGCCTGTAAAATATAGTGTCATGACTTGCCTGTGACGTGCACTCCTTCACATTGAAAACATTCACGTTAGGACACTATAACACAGGTTTAGACACCGTTGGAACTAGTATTATTCTATAGGGTACTAACCTTAATGTCGTATTCTAGCCTTTTCATTTTTTGTGAGGCTGCAATTATTTTTCATTGGTGAGATTTCATGTTATATAAAGCATATAATTCATGATTGAAATGCTATATCTGTACTGTATCCCTGCATCTGTATCTAATGATTCTAATGATGCTATTCTATCACCTCACCGCACCCCTCCTGCACCTATGATGCTAGTGTTTGTGTCTGTGTCTCTTTTTTTAATCTCTTTAAATTACATATATTCTCTAGAATTTTTGTTTATATTTGCTAACCTGTATTCGCTTAGTTAATATTTACTGGCTTGAATTCACTAGGAATAAAAAAAAAAGAAGGCGCAGGTAAGACCTGGATGTTTTGGTTCAATTACATCATATTACATTAAAGAATATACAAAATGTTTTTACTTTCAGTACAGTATAGTGCAGTATCCTTTCACTGTTGAATGCAAGAGGCTACAAAAAATTTACTTCTAGAATCTAAAAAAAGGAAACTGCAGTATTTTTCTCATTTATTTTGTAATTAGACCTGTAAGAAAACAAATGTGCTACTGACTGGTGAATGTTTGAAATGCATGTTCTTGGAAACTGCCCATGATTCAAAGGTCAGAATCATATTCTTTTTATGTTCTAGTCAGTGATGTTTTTTTTATCTAAAATACCCTACCTATCCATGCCCAAAAAAGGTATTTCATCATTTGTCGGTAACCATCACCACAGCAACCGCCATCACACTTATGCAGTCAATTATTTAATTGCGGGTCATAAGATATTATTAATATTACAACCCAGGTTAGCGGCACAAAAACAATTGAGCAGGGCAAAGGTCACATCCCATGGGAACAGCAAGTGAATGGCAAGTGTTTTCTTTAATTTCTTTAATTAAAATGATTAAACAATAGATGTGTTAAACAGTAACTGTATTCATATGTTTTAAAGTCAAATTACATGTATATATTTAACAATGGCTTCTCAGGGTATGGAGATTGCACATTACACATGCTCATAAACACTTCAGTTAGTGTGAAATCATTACAAGGAAGACATCATTAAATAACAGCAATGTTTGTAAAGAAAACATATACATGTATTTTGGACATTCATAAATCCTTAATACTCATCTACACTACATGACCACTTAAGGAAAATTGCATGAATAATAAAGACATCCCACCAAGTGAAGCTTTTAGTCTGTGATGATTCCAATTTACAACGCATTTGCTGCTCTTAGCTCAGTGAAACATGATGATGCTGGGAAATTCACTAGATGCTTCAAATTATAGATAATGCTGCTCCAAGCTTTTTCTTCAATCTACTGGTTTCCATGCAATGCATGGAACACATGTTCAGTGGTGGGGAAACTAATCTAAATGAAAATGTTTTCAAACGACCAAAATCCAATAAATGTAAATAGCAAACATCAGTGCAGTGTGGTAAATAAGGTATGAAGTGCACCTGAGTGTGGAGATGATTATCCAGGGTATAGGGCATGTGAGTGCAGGACAAGTAAACCAATCTACTATGAGGAAATGTCATTTTCTCATGCAATATGCCAGATTACTACGTCACTTGTTCTCAAGCTGCACTTCATTAATATCATCCATTTGGAGCACTCAATTCCCTAGCCACTATTGGCAAGCCCATGCATCAGCAAGCGATTTATCTCTGTGTGTATGTGCTACCGTAATGTAAGTGCATTTGGCTGCAGTAGCTTTCAAAATTCAGAACAATCATTGTTTTTGTTTATTTGCAAACAGTTAAGAATGCATTAAGGGTACTTTAGTAGTCATGTTTTAGTTATTTGATGCAAGCAGAACATTGAAAACATGCTGCCAATATTTTTTTCCTGTCATTGTTTTTAACAGTAATGCAATAAACACAGACCCCTTATTTTTTTAACACATTTCTGCATGTGGTAAAGTGAGCAAGACACAAACATTTTACTTTACTATTTTCGACTACTGTTTTCTATAGTAAGAAAATAAAACACATTAGATCTTGAAACTTGATCTTGAATGAGACAACCTCATCACAGACAAGAAATAGTGTCTATACAACTAATACACAAAATTGGGCGATAGATGCATTATTATCTTAACACACTGGTTGTTCAGAAAGGAGACATCCATGAAAGATTTAAAAATGAACAATTCCTTATTGCATTTGACAAATGGCCATGCACCTAATGAAACATAATATAATTTGGCCCATGGCCTTGCCCATTGGAGCTCAATTGCCACCCCTATACGCTGGCCGAACTATGCTGTAATGTATATCGATTGAATGATAACTAATGCTACCTTCACCCAAAAGGACAAAGCCATCTAGGCTACCTTGCGATACAGAATTAAAATCGGCCAGCCCTGGATTAGAATAAATGCCATTTGTAGAATAGAGAAAAGAAAAATCCTTGTAATTAATGATTTTGATTCAGGGTCTGTTCACTGGAGCTTGATATCTGCCCCGCATGCTGGCCGAACTACCTAATAAAATAATAAAATGATAAAATAAATGAAAATATATTTAGCCGGTGGGTAGGACAAAGGCAGAGGCCATGTAAAATCCCACTTGGAATTTGCAAAAAGGCATGTGGGAGACTCTGAAAAGATGTGGCAAAAGATTCTGTGTTCCGATGAAACAGAAATTGAACTATTTGGCCTAAATGCAAAGCGTTATGTCTGGCACAAACACAACACAAACGTAACACCATCCCTACTGTGAAGCATGGTGGTGGCAGCATCATGCTATAGGGATGCTTTTCACTGGCAGGGACAGGGAAGCTTGTCAGGGTGGAGGGCAAAATGGATAGACTAAATACAGGCAAATCCTTGAGAAAAACCTGCTTCAGTCTGCACAAGACCTAAGACGGATGGAGATTCACATTTCAGCAGGACAATGACCCCAAGCACATAGCTAAAGAGACACTAGAGTGGCTTAAAAACAAGAAAGTGAATGTCCTGGTGAATACTTATCTAACCAAGACATTTCATTTTTTTTGTTTTGTTTTGTTTTAACAAAAGGTTGTAACACAACAAACTGTGAAAACATCTAAGGGGGGTGAATACTTACTATAGGCACTGTATATATGTATATATTAAAAGCAGGGGGGAAACTGTTCTGCTGTATCTTTAGCTGTACCAAGTTATTTTTATGTAGCATTTTTTGTACTTTGAGTTGTGCTTCCAAAGCTTTGTGTATTTGAACTTCAGACAATCAATTAAGCTGCCATAAAACCCTGGGTGATTGAAACTGAAGAAAAAACAAGCAGTTCCCTAACAGACATTTCTTTGCGCTGAAAAATTGCCTGACAGGAAATCTTACAAAGGTGTTTTGAATATTAATACTTCTATTGTTTATTTATCTACCCAATTTGAGCAGAAGTGTGATTCAACCACAAACAGTTACAGACCATTACGCAAGGTGTACTTACAGGGTAATCAGTGATTTTATGAATCAGTCCTCTATTTCTATGGCAATGTTTACACACTTTGTTCTCTATTCTCATACATTGTACAAATGAATCCCCATGGAGCCCTGACAGTACTGTAACCATACTTAAGGCTACTGCTTCAGAAGAATGATACAGTAACACTTTAGACAATAAAGCTGACAACAAATGGAAACAATTTGCAAAACCACACATGTACACTTGTGAGCTGTCTATTTAAAGAGTAATTTTATATTTGTACATTACAATTTTTTTTTGTACAATATCATTACACTTGCAAAATAGATGTAAATGTAATATTTGCAGCTCTGCATATCTTCTCTGTATCCTGCAAGCTAGTTAAACTAGTGTTTTCAAGTCATAAATATTTTTTTTCAGGCCCTCTTATTAAAATTGTGCAGTCGTCTACAAGAACTTAACATATTGATAGTTTAGATTGTTAGTAAAATATGTAATTTTGTTTGTAATTGAGATTTTCTTCAATATAAATGGAATAGTTGATGCATGCACCACATAATGTACTGAGCTGTCTCACAGGCACAGCAAAGTAGCTTTTATGTGAGGAAACAAACAGGCAGCATTTTAATTGCTGTCAAAAGCTGAGGCATTAATTCAAGTAAAAATAGAACAAATACCTTGAAGCATTATCACTCGAGTCTTAACCTCAGCACTCACTGGAAACCTTGACTGGAAATCTGCAGGGTTTTTGTGCATTGACACAAATATTGCACAACTATCACTTAAACTAATGATTATGAATTATGCATAGGGTCACATCTACTCAGTTACAAGTCATTTTCACAGGCTCCCTCTGGGCCTCCTAGACCCACTGTGCTGTGCTCTGTTTCCCCAGTCCTTGCTAACTGAGATGTTAGCAGGCTTGCTGTGTTCAAGGATAAAACTCACTCTGTTATAGGTCTGTAAGTGGCTTTAAATGTGGGAAGTCATGCAGTAAATATTAGAAGCAATAGATGTAATATTTGATAATAAGGCTTATCCTCAAATGATGTTTTAGTTTACAATTACGATTACATCTATCAAATTATGCTGCAGACACTAGTACTGCGGTTGGGAAGAACAGTAAAATAGAGCACTGCTACACATAATTCTCTGTTCATTGTGCTTTTTATACCTGCATGTAACACCCAATTTACTCTTTTGCAAATTGTGAAAATAAATGTAATAAGCATTCTTGTTTTAACAGTAGAGAGAGTGGAGTAAAAACTGTAATTTTATACATTTAAACAGGGTGTGGATCTCAGCTAAACTGCAATGCAGCAGATGAGCATTTCATTTGTAAACAGTTTTCGTAAGGAACCGAGAGAAACAACTAAACAGCACATTTACATTTTCTACTGCATGCACATCAGAAGAATTCTAAATGAATTATTTTGCTGGGCGTGTTATTTGCTTGATCAGATGTGACTGGACTGTAAATTGTGATCATTCTGCTTGCAGACTGCCATAAAATGAATGCTGTTTATTACAATTTAATACCTCTCAAATCTGAGCCGTAAGTGGATTCCCCTGCCCTTCCTGACATAGAAACATTCTGCAAAAAACTCATCAGTAAATATTCACTATCATTTGTTAGGACTTAATTGAAAAATTATTTAGCTGTCAACTGCTCCTGGCAATGTTGAGACTCCTTAAGCCTGAGCAGCAATGATAGAGAACCCAGCCGCCACCTGCATTATTGTTTCCTGCTTGACAATCGTTTTGCTCAAAATGCAAGTTCCCTGCAGTGCAGCTGCTTGAAAATATTGAATGTGATGTCAGTCCTATTTAGAGTCACGTCTTACACACCTATGGCTACCGGGCTAAACTAATGGTTGAATCAGTTCAGATTAAACTAGAATTAAACTGTGAGGAAAAGGGGGTTTGGCACGATAATAATTTGCACCTTGGCGTTGGTATAAGAGCTGAAGATGTGCCATAACTGAGGCAATCACATTCTCCACAATCTCTGGTTGCCCATTTAATCAGAGAATGGAACAATGGCTTTTTGCATGTTGAACGCTGGAGCCCATCTTCAATCAGCCTGCGTTTGTTATCTGCTAGATTGAACAGCCTGCCTGTCAGGGACAGATGCTGTCGGCAGTGATTAGAATGTAAAGCATTTATAAAGGCTGAGGGGACTGAAGTCTATGTGCTTTATCTACATTTACTGCAGTCTTTCCACTCAGATAAATATCTGATAAAAGGAAAGACATTCTCGGCTGATGACTGATTAAAATATCAAATACTTGCAGAATTTTTTTTTTCTTTTTTTTTTTTCTTTTTTTAACAGGGAAACCCAAGACCGAACTATTTGTGAGTATTGTTGTGTTTATTTTTGGAAATGGGTATATCAATTATCAATTATTTATTATTGCACAGCACTAATATAGAAGAAATTGTATCTCCTATATGAGAGCTGGGTTATGTTACAATTATAAAAGGTAATTTGAAGGAATACAAGTGCTGTTATTATAATAAATGGCCGTCACACATTACATATTCCAGAACATGTTGTATCTAACAAAATAGAGCATCACAACAGTAAGGTGAATCGCTTTAAGCAGAAATGTGTAAATGCAAGAATTTTAATTCATAGTATGAGAAAATATTGACTTGTTCTGTACTTTGTGCAGGTCGTTAAAAAGCTGTTTCTGGACAGTTTACTTGTCT
Organism: Polyodon spathula; assembly: GCF_017654505.1. Taxonomy (NCBI): domain Eukaryota; kingdom Metazoa; phylum Chordata; class Actinopteri; order Acipenseriformes; family Polyodontidae; genus Polyodon; species Polyodon spathula. The sequence goes on along the minus strand of NC_054534.1, from coordinate 21,402,868 downwards.
ACCCACAATGCACATACCAGTTTATGTATTGGCCTCTCACAAAAGTACTATTGTCATGTCATTGTCATCTAAATGTGTTCAGCTTCCACCCACTATATAGCTGCTAAAGGACCTTGGAATGTACTCTGTAACTTACCTCCCAATATCTTCCCCTGACAATTATTGCTGTGCCTTATCCTTGAAGCTTTTAAAGCTGAGAGTAACATTACCCTATCTAGCCCAGTGAAAATGTCTTTACAGATCAGTGTAATGCTAACACTGCTGGCTCCCTGCTTTTGACCTGAAGTGGAATATATTGCACTGTTCAAGCAGATGGAATCAGAGCTTTCACTAGAAATAAGAGCTGGATTGGCTGTCTGCCAAGTCCCTGAAGCTGCAGGCTGTGTGCAAGCTGAGGAAACAGTCCTGAATATGCAAGCCTTTCTGAAGAGAAATACAAAATAAAATGCTGCACACAGAAAGGGGGGAAAAAATCAACCATTTTGGTAAATGTGAAATATTTGTACAGTATTGTGTCTCTTGTAGAAAAAAAAAGGGTTACTAGTTTCTCTAATGCTAGTGCAAATCTCTCCAGTTTTGTTATACAACACTGTACATTTTACATCTGTAACACAAGGCAAAAAGGCCTCTAGGGTAGAGAAAACAACAGAGTAAATTCCTGGGAACTCATTTATAATTTATTATGCTGCTAAAGCTTGTTTCCTCAGTGTGTTTAATTTGCTGGTTACATGTGATTTTCAAGACTGTGCTACAGATATATACTCAGGAAAGGGTTGTTTATCTTCCCCTTGCTTTAACACTAAGCAGCAAGCAACAGACACTTCTCTCTGACAGACTTGCTAAAGAAATGCCATCTGCTAAATGGTAAACAAAGATTAGTACAATATCTGAGGTTGCCCCTCAAGGAATACGTCAAAGCAGTAATACCTAATGCAGTGTGCTTTCCATGATGACCAAAGACATAGTTAAGTGTAAAGGGCGAGGTCAATTATTTAACATGCACAGTAATTCTCACTGCTGAGGGAATTGTTTCACTACAATGTATTACATACTTTTTCATGGACAGCATGGCATGCTTGAAGTCAAAGTTTTAAAAAACAATTAAGCTTAGAATGGCATCTACAAAATAATGTAAAACTAACTGATAAAATGTGTTGGAAAAAAATAATACAGTGGTAATGAAATGGTCTTTTCATTCTGTGTACACGTTGGTAATGCATTGTTGACTTAAGCTGCTCAGAAATAATCTGTCACCAGTGTGCAGTGCAATTGCTGTGTAAATCTTCTAAAAGCTATTTCTTAGCCTTAGAGATTCTGCTTTTACATTAGAGAGCGAGGAAAGCAGAGAAGAGGGTTGGCTGGGATTTCAATGTCAGCTCGACAAAGGACATTTTCAAGGCAGCTGAATAGTCTTTTTTCAGAATACATTATATGGAAGGGAGAGAGAGAGAGTCCAAATAAAAACACATTGTCATGACCTTAAATCCATAAGTGAGAGGGAAGAGAAATGCACTGCTCAGGCAGGTTTGTTGCTGTTCAATTTCAAAGACTGATAAGCTGTAATAAAGGTACACTCAGCATCAATTGATCTCGAGCTTCCAGTATTCACATCCTATTTGTGATTTTTCTTTTGTTACATGTGCCCTTTATCTGCCCTATTCAATGTTATCTGCAGTACATTTCATATTCCTTGTTGTCATGCATTGCTGAAGAAAATTACCTTTTCTTACCAGAAAACTTTATTAGCTTTTCAAATCTTGTTTCCAGTTTTCCAGTATTTTATTATATATATAATTAAATATTATAAATCTTTTTTTTTTTCATTTTTGTTCATTGGCAGACAGCTGGCACATTAAATCAGTATTAACTACGTTTACAAAAGTGTAGTTTTGTTGCTGGATTAATGATATAGAATGTTCTTTGCAATGTTAAAATAAAATGTTGCATAACATAAGCACAGCACAGCTCATTGACCGCAGATCAAGCATGAACAAATCCAGCCCACATAGGAAGCACAATGGATTTGCAGTCCATATGAAATGATACAACATCACCAGTATGCTATTACATATGTTATTATATCATACTTTCCATAAAGGGAAGTGTTTCAGACTTCAACAGGGATGTCTCAGGAAGGACGCCTCTCTAATAAACACTTGCAAATGTATTTAATTTGATTCGACAGGAAAACACCATATAAACAAATTTAGTTTGCACGTTTGTAATGATATAATAAGTTACAAATAATAGGCTTAAGAAAAACCAGGTTAAATTACGTTAAACAATGGAGCTAATCTTCAATCTGGTATAACAAAGCCAACACACTAATCCCATCTTGAGACATGCCTCAGTAAAAAGACATTGAGTTTCAGTAACATGGTCTTTCTGCATGTGTACGTTACCTATTGTACAAGCTAATGTTACAAGTTGGAGTCAATAATGCTTTTCCTGTTTTTAACTGCAAATCCAGTGCAGACGTGACCAGCATTGGAATTACTTCAGGGTTAAATCAATCAATTATCCTCTGATTGGATTTTGTAATTAAGCATGTATGTATGCTTCATTCTGTATTAAATGGAGGGAATTATATGCATTATTTGAAATAATAAGAACTTTAGTTTGGAAATAAAAGCTTCTGGAAAGTTTAAACGTTCATATACATGTATTTTACTACTGAAGGGCAAAGAAATCAAATATTTTATCCAACTAGTTTAATAAATTATGGATTACATTCTGTCATTTGGTGCCAAAAGTCATACCAAATCTATTCGAATAAGTACTATTTGCTTTCATTGAATCTTGGGCACACTGGTGATCATAGTGATGAAAACCCATGGCATGATGTTTATTGTTTTGCAGATTTGATTCTTCAATTTAGTTTATGATGTTGTTCTAGAATTATATGTACTTAAAAGCGATTTATCTCCTGTGGGGTTCTTGTTGAAATATAAGACCTTAAAACTTAAAATTAATTACATATATAAATATATATATACAGGTACAGGGTATATTTTTAAGTACAGGGTATACCTTTTCAATTGTTTGGTCTGGGGTTGCCATGTAATAAATCATGTTACAAATTCTATATATTTTGGGGGCTTTTTTAAGACTGGTCAATATTAAAAGCAAGTAACAGATATGTATATAACTCAGGTTTTTTTAAAAAATTTATGTAACATTTACTTAGTCTGGAACTTAAAGATGAATGAACCAATTAATAAAAAAAATACAAATTTTTTTAAAAAAAGAATACATAACAAAAGCCAAATCTTAGTGACAAAGGAGCACTTTATTTACAATAATAAACCTTTCAGAAACTGTACCAATAGAGAACGACTTGGGGGGTAACACAGGGCTGTCTCCCTCCCTCCCTCCCAACTCCCCATAATTGCAAAGTAGTTAGGACTGTTTTGCCCACATCAGTTTTAAATTGCCTTAGCAATTGTTTTCTGTAGATTAATTTGTAGTTCTAAATCCCTGGCAGAGTGAAATGTGATCATGTTCTTCCCGCAGGCCCTTTTGCAGCATGTAACTGATGTAATCCAAGCCTGGGGTTGAAAAGCCAGCTGGAGAGCAGACTCAGTAATTCCAGTCATGAAGCAGGTCACGTCCAGAGTAGCTCTCATTGAACAGGACACTATTCGTCACCACTCACCATTCTATGATGATAATATGTTATGTAAAAGGTCTACAGTGACAACTCACAAAGGCTTTATAAAAGAGGCTATTGTTCAGTGCTATTGCTTTAATATTGGAGGGAGTAAAACAAATTGTTACTTGATTGCAATGACTGCTATTCAGCTTTCAGTGTTTTCCCCTCACGAATCAATATTGCACAACAGCTCAGAGGGATGATTTGTATATAAAGTATATAAAGAATAAAATAAAGCCATATTATGAGAAAACTACTTTTTAACCAGACAAGTCAAGTCTCACACTCAAGTAAACATACAATAGTAAAAATTTTTTTGGGGGGGGCGGGCGGGGTTATACTACCAGTAGAAATCAACCCATGCCATCTACACAGTCATGTCAGTCACAGTACATACATATATATATATATATATATATATATATATAGTAAAAAAAAAAACCTGTTGAGAGCCACTGGGTAAATGTGATCGATTAGCTACTAACAACGCTTCGTATGAGCTGCTCATGTATAGTTTACTTTGAGATGTTGTGATCACAGGTTTTTGAAGATGTGAATTAAAGATTGCTAAATGACAAGCTTGGTTTCTTCTCACCCAAACTAAGCTGTATTAATAAGAGTCAAAGTTCTTATAATAGTGGAAAACACTAGTGGAGGCTTTGAGTAAATTGCTGATGCTCATAACATCGATATATGTCTAACTCCTGAATATGTCTAATACTTTTGCACAGCCGTGTATATTATTTTTTATAAATTACAAGGAAAATGTGTCATACAAATCTCAGTGCAGAATATGAAGATAACAGAGTGATTCTTGAGGTTAACAAAAATAAAAGACAAGTAACTATATATTGGTGTTTTATATGATATCCAATTGTGGTGAGAGTGAGTATTCAAAACCCTGTGTGTGAACAACAACACGGTGAAGAAAAACTTGCCTTGGATAGGAGTGAGCGCTGCTGCTCCTGCTGCTGCCCAGTGTCACTACACAAGTGTTGTTCCTCCCAAAAAAAATGACTTGTGGAACTTATTATTAGTTTAACAGTGCTTCCAAGAATACATTCGAATTTAACCCAGATCCCAGTGTGGACCCTGTTTTTTGTTTAATTTCTGAACTGTGCCCTGAAGTTGTCTACATGCAGCCATCAAGGGAAAAAGAAGTGATATTTTAGGTAGATCAACACACCTGTGTCAAAACAACTTTGGTTTATGATTATTTTATTGATGCATGTTTAATTACCAAAGCAGGGCTAATTGGTCTACAGCCAAATATCAACAAAACCCTGGCACTTCCATTGCTCCAAAGCACACAAGAACGTTCTTGACATGGAGAATTAAGAACAGGTATACTCAAAAATAAACACGTACAAATTGATTGAAACTTGCCATAATACTGTGTGTAACATGATTCACATATGAATATGAGCGTCCTACTCTTCATCCACAAGCTCAATTAGTTTGACTTTCCATAGAAGCATTATTATTGTTTATATTATTAGTAGTAAGGGTAACAGGGCGGGGGCTGGGTGCAAACCGGCGACCCTGCATGCCGCAAGCGAGTGTCTGAAACACAATTTAAAAGAGCTAAGCTTGTCTGCCTTTTTGTATTTTGTGGTTTTAGAGCTTTTAACCTCACCTCACCTCATTGACTGGGGACAGAATCCGTAATGGTAGAACATTTCACAGCACTGGCTGTTATACTCTCCCCCCAACTCCCTTTATGTTGATGCCTGGCTGCAGCCAAACTATGAGATCCAGATCACTACACTTGCCGGATTGCAAGCTGGTTACAAAATCCATCAATAGACAGTTTAGTACTATTTTTCTGTTGGTTCAGTACTATTGAATATTGATACAGTAACTGAATTTGATTTATTGGTACTAAGCAGTTCAGTTAAAAACTGTCCTCCTGGTTTTGTCATCTCACCTTGCACATTCAGCTTTGACAAACACGCTTGAAAAAGTCTCATTATTTGAGATCATCTGACCTTGGCATCTCTGAACCAGTAATAAATAAAATATGCCCTTTCAGGATCTGACCTACAGCAAGTTTGTTTAGAATTATTTTATATTACAACTCTCACATACTGGGAAAATGTATTGGGGAAAAAACCCCTGAAAAAACCCTACAATAATTTAAACACTGTTAGGTCTGCAGGGTTAAATAACTCAGAATGTATTCCCTCTAAACTGTTGGTACCTTTCTGACAGATCAGTAAGTGCACGTTTTATAGTATAATATGTCAAGAAGAAATTACCATTGTTTTAAAACAGTGGGTTGTAAAAAAAGCAATAGCAAACAATGACTCTTGCCCATTCCTAGTAGATTATCTGTCACACACATCCAGGCTGCCTTTATCTAATGGATGGGAAAGAATCTCAAACAAAGAGAAAGTTAATCCTTCAAACCTGCCCCTCAGTCCATAGGTTAGATGAAATGTACAACACACTATCTGTACCAGTGATCTTAATGCTGACTCTAATGCTTTAGAAAAATAAGAACAAGTTCTGTGAGTAAAAATGTACGTAAGATGATTATCTTTCCGACAAAGAAAAGTGTTGCAGTGAACCATGAGGATTCTTTTCCTGCATCTTTCTAACATTGACTTTGGTAATCCACTAACTGGGATACAAACATAATGTCTTCTACAAAGAGCAGTCAAGCTAGCTTTTTACCTGGTACCTTTGGACTATCATTTTATTTTCTGAATGATTCTTACTAGCCAGAATTCCAGAATGCAAAAGGCTAGTGTACACACAAATAACCTCCATTTTGAGTTCAGTGCAAGTTCTCTAATTTCTGGTTACATTACCAAGATAATGGATTTCTCTTGGTTGATTTTTCTTTCTTTTAAAAAATGTTTGCCAGGCCAGCTGTGCTGATTTGTTAAATTCCTTCACAGCCACCAAGGATGTCTGAATTGGATTACAGTTGGACCCTGAAGCTACATAGTGCTTGCCAAAGTTTACAATCTGCTTTGGTATTACAGTGCTAAGTTCATTCTTGACATTACTGGAGAAGATTCCCTTAACTGTATGTAATATCCCAGTGTGCGAATCACCAACTCATGTGAAGTGAACTAAAAAAGCATTACATCATGCAAGATGTCCTCCCATAGGAGGGATAAAAAGTATTTGTGTAACAAAAAAAAAAAAAAAAAAAAAAGTTACATTTGTTTTGAAAAACACACTTGTGACATAATAATAAAAAGTACAGAGGGTTTCAAGTGAGTTTTGTTCTGTTTCCTAACCAGGGGAGTCAGGTTTTATAAACAAATCAGATGTGCTATTCAGCTTACACACAAATTTGATGTTGAAAAAGTCATCTCTAACGCCTGCTATTGTAAAGTGTTTTCTTATAAATGCTATTGATTTCCCTGATGTTTTCCTGATGTTGGCCTGAACTATTCTCTGCCAACAACTAGTTTTTCCAAGAAATTGATTTAAAGCCAATTTAACAGTACTTAAGTGTGGTTTTACAGTGGCTTGCGAAAGTATTGACCCCCCTTGGCATTTTTCCTATTTTGTTGCCTTACAACCTGGAATTAAAATGGATTTTTTGGGGGTTTGTATCATTTGATTTACACATAATGCCTACCACTTTGAAACAATTAAGAAATAAGACAAAAAAACAGAAAACTTGAGCGTGCATAAGTATTCACCCCCCCAAAGTCAATACTTTGTAGAGTCGACTTTTGCAGCAATTACAGCTGCAAGTCTCTTGGGGTATGTGTCTATAAGCTTGGCACCTCTAGCCACTGGGATTTTTGTCCATTCTTCAAAGCAAAACTGCTCCAGCTCCTTCAAGTTGAATGGGTTCTGCTGGTGTACAGCAATCTTTAAGTCATACCATAGATTCTCAATTGGATTGAGGTCTGGGCTTTGACTAGGCCATTCCAAGACATTTAAATGTTTCCCCTTAAACCACTCGAGTGTTGCTTTAGCAGTATGCGTAAGGTCGTTGTCCTGCTGGAAGGTGAACCTCCGTCCCAGTCTCAAATCTCTGGAAGACTGAAACAGGTTTCCCTCAAGAATTTCCCTGTATTTAGAGCCATCCATCATTCCTTCAATTCTGACCAGTTTCCCAGTCCCTGCCGATGACAAACATCCCCACAGCATGATGCTGCCACCACCATGCTTCACTGTGGGGATGGTGTTCTCGGGGTGATGAGAGGTGTTGGGTTTGCGCCAGACATAGCGTTTTCCTTGATGTCCAAAAAGCTCAATTTTAGTCTCATCTGACCAGAGTACCTTCTTCCATATGTTTGGGGAGTCTCCCACATGCCTTTTGGTGAACACCAAACGTGTTTGCTTATTTTTTTCTTTAAGCAATGGCTTTTTTCTGGCCACTCTTCCGTAAAGCCCAGTTCTGTGGAGTGTATGGCTTAAAGTGGTCCTATGGACAGATACTCCAATCTCCACTGTGGAGCTTTGCAGCTCCTTCAGGGTTATCTTTGGTCTCTTTGTTGCTCTCTGATTAATGCCCTCCTTGCCTGGTCCCTGAGTTTTGTGGGCAGCCCACTCTTGCCAGGTTTGTTGTGGTGCCATATTCTTTCCATTTTTTAATAATGGCTTTAATGGTGCTCCGTGGGATGTTCAAAGTTTCAGATATTTTTTTATAACCCAACCCTGATCTGTACTTCTCCACAACTTTGTCCCTGACCTGTTTGGAGAGCTCCTTGGTCTTCATGGTGCCGCTTGCTTGGTGGTGCCCCTTGCTTAGTGGTGTTGCAGATTCTGGGGCCTTTCAGAACAGGTGTATATATACTGAGATCATGTGACAGATCATGTGACACTTAGATTGCACACAGGTGGACTTTATTTAACTAATTATGTGACTTCTGAAGGTAATTGGTTGCACCAGATCTTATTTAGAGGCTTAATAGCAAAGGAGGTGAATACATATGCACGCATCACTTTTCCGTTATTTCTTTTTTAGAGTTTTTTGAAACAAGTTATTTTTTTCATTTTGCTTCACCAATTTGGACTATTTTGTGTATGTCCATTACATGAAATCCAAATAAAAATTCATTTTAATTCCAGGTTGTAAGGCAACAAAATAGGAAAAATGTCAAGGGGGGTCAATACTTTTGCAAGCCACTGTAAGTGTGGTCTATTTCAAAATGAGAGTATTTACTGGTTCCACTTTCAGCAATCAAAACCCCCATGCCAATAGCAGCCTTGAAAATAATGAGTATTGTTTAATTGCAGAGAAACTGGACTGCTTAATAGGGATACTTACTGTAGAAGAAAAAAAACAATAAAGAATGGGAACTAATTGTGACTCAGTATGTTATATATAAGTTTTGTAATTGTTACAGTAAAAACAATAATTCACTTCATAAATATCATCACAACAGTATTAACTCCTGCATGAATTGAAGTGTGGATTGCATGGGCTTCATCCGTTGATATGGGTTTTCAGTATTATACGTAATCAATAACACCCTTGAAGACGTAGGTTGTACCAAGAAGTACACGTTGTATAAGTGTAATCAATGCTTTCAAGTCTGTTATTGCACTTATATAATGTCTCATTATCTATAGGAAACTGTGATGTTCCTGATTTCAGTTGTTAAACAGTAAGTCTTTTTTGGTCTTACAGCAGTAAAGTGAAAAGCCTTCAATAACGCCTCCTCTTTAGATATTATCTGACCCACCTGAGCGCACTGCTTTGTGTAACAACCCTGACTTAGGTTCTGTTAATCTTCGGGCACACTGAGGAGATAAACTGATTAGCAAACACAAACCCGCACTGCATGTTTCACTGGAGTGTGAACATGCCTGCAGGTCTGAAGGTGTGTTTACATCCAAAATGAGTTACACGAAGGAATGTGGAGTCGGAGAGGGTTGGTGCCAATATATAGTAAACAAGTTTCTCATGATAGGCGTCAAAGTGTGAGATAACAAAGGTCTGTTGAGAAAATCTTCTTTCACTTCATACTGCCTGCACTGTTCTGTGTTCTACGCTATTAAAGGATCACATAAGTGCTGTAGGTCACCCCTTGAGATCAAAGTTGTGTTTGTATATTAAATAACTTGACAGCTGTGCGGTGCTTTCCACTGCCAATAGCTACTCATGTTATCTGTCATTTTAACCTACTTACAGAACTATACCTGGGCAAATCAAATACACTCCGTTCTAAGGAAGGCTTTTCATTCCTTTCAGAGCCACAGTGTGACATAAAGTGTGCTGTTTTACTTTTAAGGTTGTTAGATTGTTTAACACACTGAGAATTAAACATACAGTAGAAAAAGCAAGTCATAAAGTGGATTGCATATCTTTACTAAAATAGAGGGGTACAACACTATGTTGACAAAAAGAATGAATTACTGAACAGAACCCTGCTGAGAGATGTATACTTTTGTTTATTTGTGTCTGAAAGGAGCCTAGGCTATGCTTGACCACAGAAATAAAAAAATGATTGTAAACAATCTTTCAAATAATCCAAAACCATAGACAGTGAGTAATGACTCAGATGGTTCTTGACTCTGAAGAACTGGAGAGCATTTTCAACACATTATGTCATGTATTTTCTTCTTGTTTGTGGAAAAAAAAAAACATGCTATCGTTTATAGAAACAGAAACAGATGAATATATCTTTATCTGCGGCTGAAAGTGCTTTTCTACTAAAGTTCTGTAAAAATTGGTGTATATATCACACCTGTTCATTTCAATGCACCTGGTCTATTCAATGCAGAGATGTCTAAACATTGCCTCTATTTAAATTATTAAAATAGTACCTTTGCTGAGATGCCTTTACACTGTTGAAAATTTTGTTTTTGTAACCTTGGAACACGCATAGAACTATTTTAGTGGAGTGATCTAAAAACCTCTCTCTCTACAGTTTACATAAATAAAAAAAAACAAATAAACTAAATCCCAGTCCATTGTTATACTATGTATTCATCTAGACACCTGATAAAAAAGTGAGGTGATAATATATTGGTAACACTTTACATTAAGTTACTTAGTAATTACATGTGTACTTACACATAGTTACAGTGTTATTATGCATAGTTACAATGTACTTAATGTGTCATTCGTTTTGCATAATATAACCCTAATACTAACATTAACTTTAACCCTATCCCAAACTCTAACCCTAACCCCACTAACTCTAAATCTAACCTTGACTCTTTTGATTCTGTACTTACACATAGCACACAAAAGAGTCTCACGTTAAGTACACTGTAACTATGTATAATTACATTATAATTATGTTTAAGTACACAGTAATTAGATACACTTAAAGTGTTGCCAACATATTTTATGAGTAATACTGCTCCAAATTCTCCCCTAGCAATCTGAAGGAAATGTCAAAGCTGACTGTTCACGCTTGTAAACTTTCTGGAATGAGAATGGCACACCTGATTGTCCTTCTTATATACACTCTCGGCAAAAGCTGAGAGAGTTCTCTCTTTGCAGGTCTGAGATCTTTCCTGTGCCTTGAGAGTTTGACAGCTGGTGTGAAAGTTGAAGGAGTTTTCTGTTGCTCCAGTGCAATTACTTTTGAAACCTCCAGTAAGAAGAGGTATGCTGTTCATTGGTCTAACTACTCTGCCATGTTGTTGAGAGAAACAGCTGTTAAGTCTGCTGTTTGTGGTGCATTTCAATTTCAATCATCAAGGGAAATTTGGTCTGAGACAATTAACGTCTCATTGACAAGAGTTGCTGTGTTGTCACCCAAGGGTTTTTTAGAATTCACAAAAGTTACACATGCTTTAATCTGAGCCCTTATGAAAATTTGTAAGAAATTGGAGACTCGAGTTTGGATAGACTCAAAGTAACAGCTAAGGCTAAAATCTGCATGAAAACAGAGCACGCAAACTGAATGCTGGTAAAAGCCTCTTTTTTCTTCACTAAAATGAATGTTCTTGTGAGGGAGTAACATATTATATTTGTATTACATGTATCATTGTGTAAACTGAGCACACAGGCAAATGGTACTGATCCCTTCTTTATAGGCAGTATAATAGCTCAGCATATCAGCCCACCTGAGTGCTCACAGTCCACAATGTGAAAAAAAGATTCACCCTGAATAATATTCTGCTATACATTTTTTTTTTGCTACTGGCATTGTACAGGTAGGAAAAGATGAAGAGGATGCTTTTGCTATATTTTTAATTTTTGTTTTCAATTAGCTATAACTGCTAAAGAAAGCACAGAACAGCCTTGTAAGGACACAAAAGCCACTCTACATGAAGAGAAATACATAAAAAGGTAAGATTAATGTGAAGGGGTACACCCCGCCCCTCTGTGTATTTTGTTTGTTTTGTATTATTATGTAAATGTACGGTTTTGTGTTTTGCACAATGTTTTGTTATTGTTGTTTTACAGCATGGATGGGGTTAAGATTCCCTACCCATGCTAAACTCATCCAGAATGTGACCATCTCCAGATTGATTGATTTATTACTAATCTGCAGACGGTCACATGTATAAATGTATAAAAGGTTTATCAGAGGTGGAACAAAAGAGAATCGGATCTGGCTTTACAATAGCACGGTACTTGTTGTTTAATTTACCTGCTGGTTTTGGCCATCATGCTGGTTTGTTTTGGGTTCAGTGTTTTGTTCCTGTTCTGTTTAAATCATTTATTTGTTTAATAAAACTCATGCATCAGTGGTTCATACCCCAGTACTGTGTGTCTCTGCATTTCCTGGTCTGACGTCACTCCAAGCCGTCTCTGGTACAATATAATAAACAGTTTTAAAGCCACTTTCTACAGATCAAACAGTTAACAATGCTACACATACATTCCAAGATGCCAAGTGTTTGATAACTAAATACAAAAATACTATTCAGGCATGTTGCATTACAAAACGCTGAACTGGAATTGCATGATTTTTTGCTGCCCCTCATGTATTCCAACAATCAATATGGTGTGCTTTTAATTATATACAATTGCATTACGACCCATCATATTATTGTTAGGCTTGTTAAGTATAATTGCTTTGCCTCGTTCCATAACTTTCCAGAGCAGTCTGTTTCACAGGAAAAGATGACATGAGAAGAAAAGTAAAAATACTGAGACTAAAATCTGAGGTCTTATAACATTCTGTGAGTGTCAATATGAATATATAACCCGTATATAGAAACTCTTATTATTGCTTATAATCTTAGCAAACTTATATTTAGTTTACTGGTACTTTCATTCAAATGAGAGAAAAGATGTATTTGTCTTTCATGTTCTTTGTTTATTTCATGTAGGATTATCGAATGTATGCTGACAAATGTCTAACACCACAATTTAAATACCAGAACGCTAGTGTAGATTGTGTAGAAATATGTAAATACTATTAGTTCTGATGCAGGCTATGATACAGTACAGACTGGTAGACTACTATCCAGAGCTCACTGAAAATCAGATGAACAGAAAGATAGAAAGATTTTTTTTTTTTTAATCATTTTAATGTTTTTGTTCCCAGAACTATTTGAGTTCAAACCAGCTCAGCAACATGCACATCTTCTGTTGTGGCATTCAGATTTGATTGGTGATAAAAACAGAAAATGAGCATTAGAATTGCCATGAGACCCAGGTGAGATAGCGGTCCCAGGGAAGTGCATTTTAAGATATTAATTTGGCACTAAAATATTTTTTATTTTATTTGTATTTACAAGTCATTGAAGCCACGGCACTTCTGTTTTTGTTTTGTTTGTTTCACAAATTCCTCTACATAATTAAATGAGTAGTGTACAATCTGTGGTTGTATCGGTTGTTGGGGTAGCTATTTACAACTGGTTCAGTGTTTTTGTTCTTTGCAACATGCACATTCCAGTGCACCTAATAATTTGCAAACATGGCTAAGTTCAACTGATTATTATGAATAGCTGAATATAAAATATTTTGTTAGATTTTGATGTCTGGTAGTGCGCCAGGAGGTTATGGTTACCATCTTGTATTGGCTCGTGTAGCAGATCTTATGACATCCACAAAAAAGTTGCATAGATATTGGAACTTACCATAATCCTGGTTCCCTGAAAAAGAAATGTCAACCATTATGAGTTGGGAAATGACCCTCGTGTCACATGACCTGAGCACATATTTAAAAAGCTGCCTAATAGGCCTGGTGTGACCACGTGTCTATTGCTTTCTGGAACAAGACGGTACGTCACACAGCAACCTTCACCATTTGATTCCGTATGGCAATGAAGGCGAGCTAGTGACATCACAAATTTAATGGTTGACATTTCTTTTTCAGGGAATCAGGGTTATGGTAAGTAACCTAATGTTCCCTTTCAATTTCAAAATGTCAAACATTACGAGTTGGGAAATGTATACCCAAGCTGTCGCAGTGAGCCAAAGCAGCCACAAGCCTTGCCCTGGCGCAAGCCTAACTGGAAAGCCGCTGCGCAAGAGGGCAAGCTGCATCAAGGACTCTGGACCCCACAGAAGGCGCTGCTGAAATAGCCACATTCAGGTAGTAAAACCTTATAAATGTATGCGGTGTGATCCATGCTGCAGTGTTACACATGTTAGGTAGGGATGCCCCATGAAACACTGCCAAGACGTCACAGTCCCTCTAGTGTAGTGAGCTGTCACATCACTTAGAGAGGGTAGGTTAGCCAGCTCATAAGCCAGCCAGATCATATCCACTATCAAATGCAACAAACGCTGCTTGGAAAGTGCCTGACCTTGAGTATGCGACCCATAACATACCAATGACTGGGTTGTCTGTCGCCATGATTGAGACCTATCGATGTAACACCTCAGCGCCCTGACAGAGCATAGTGTATTAAGTCTCTGATCTGCTTCAGAGGAGAAGGGGGACGGGTGGAATGTCTCCACTTCCACCGACTGGTTCAAGTGAAACTGTGAAACAAGTTATATTCATATGCTCTGTTTATTTTACATGTGCTATTTAAAAAAAAAATGTTCAGAGTAAAACAGGTTTAAAAGACATTGGTTAAAAGACAAGAATTGAGGGTCCACTGAAAGCAGAAAGAGAGCCTTCGTAAGAGCCTCTAGAACTAAGTCTAGATGGCAAGAAGCAACCATTGGTCTAAGAGGAGGGTGGAGCCACCTAGCCCCTTTTAAAAACTGCACTGCCAAAAAATTAGCTCCGGAAGACGCAGAGTCAATTTTGACGTGACACACAGACATAGCAGCCAGGTACACTTTCAACATAGAGGGGGGGGATTTACCCTCATCTAGGAGGTCCTGCAGAAACTGTAAAATAACCAACATGGGGCAGGAGGTGGGGTCATGGTCTCTCACCAAGCACCACTCCTGGAAAATCTTCCATTTATAAGAATACTGAAACCCCGTTGAAGAGGCTCTAGCATTCTGTAGAGTGGCTATAACGGTGTCTGAGAGTCCAAGGGCACTGAGACACTCCCGTTCAGGGCCAGACCCACAGCTGGACTGAGCCAGGGTCCAGGTGTCACAGATAGCCCTGAGTCTGACTGAGGAGGTTCCTGTGTAGCGGGATCTGTCACGGCTGTCCCTGAATGAGCTGGCTCAGAGCGGCAACCATATCCTCCTGGGCCAGTACGCCGCAATCAGGAGGACCCTCTCGCCTTCGATCTGTACTGTCTCCAAGAAGGACAGAATCAGCGCTAGAGGGGGGAATGCATACAGCAAGCCCTGAGGCCAGCTGTGGGCTAGGGCATTGATTCCCAGAGGGCCACCACCTCTCTGAATCGAGAACCACAGAGGGCAATGTGTGCACTCCTCTGAGGCAAACAGGTAGGCTTTTGCGTTGCCGAACCTGTGCCAAATCATGGCTGCCATCTGGGGATGCTGGTGCCACTCAGCGTGCCGAGGAGCCCCCCTCGACAGCAGGTCTGCTGCCTGGTTCAAAGCCCCCGGCAGGTGGACAGTTGTGCCCAGGTGAGCAACTGGAACGCTGCTTGGTGCAACCCCGGGGACAGTAACCCCCCCTGGCAATTGACATATGCCACGACAGTGGTACTGTCCGTGCGCACTAGCTAGGTGCACTGCTCTCATTTCCAGAGCATTGATGTGGGTGGACTGCCATCTGCCAGTCCAGACCCCACGGGTCCCCCTTCTGTTCCAAACCACCCCCCAACCGAGGTTGGAGGCGTCCGTGGTCAGCACCTCTGTCCGGTATATTGCACCCATAGTTACTCCCTCGCTAAGGTGGCAAGGATTTTTCCACCAGCTCAGGGCATGCCAGCATGACCGAGACACCATCAGTCGGCAGTGTCTGTCTCAAGCTGGGTGAACTACTTGTCCATTGAGCCATGCCTGCAAGGGGCACATAAGGAGGAGACAGAGAGGGAGGACAGAGGAGGCTGCGGCCAGCAGACCTAGTAAACATTGACACAGCACCACCTACACTGACTGTCTGAGATGGAAAAAGGACAGACAGGCCTACAATGTGCTTACCCTGTTAGCCGACAGGGATGCGAGCATGGAGCAGGAATACAGCCAGATCCCCAGGAAAATGGTCACTTGCGCTGGCTGCAGGGAACTCTTTTACAGGTTCACTGTGAGCCCCAGCTGGATAAACTGCTTCGTCACTAGAGCTGTGTGAGACACGGCATCCTCCCGCGACTGGCCACAGATGAGCTAGTTGTCCAAGTAATTGAGGACCCTGACCCATTGCAGCTGCAAGGGTTCCAGAACTGTGTCCATGCACTTGGAGAAAGTCCTGGGAGCAAAAGACAGACCGAATGGCAGAACACAACTCATACATGCTACCCCGAAAAGCAAAGCGGTGGTACTTTCTGTGGCCAGGTTGTATTGGGAAGAAAAAGTATGCATCCCGGAGGTCCACCGTCAAAAACCAATCGCCCGGCCAGACAGACTGGAGAATGTGACGGGTAGTTAGCATCTTGAGCTTCCTCTCCTTCAGAAATAAGTTCAGGCCTCTGTGATCCAAAATGAAATAGAGCCCACCGTCCCGCTTTGGTACCAGAAAATACCTTGAGTAAAAACCCTCCTGTTGACATGGGGGTCCTACAAGTTGAATTGCACGCTTTGTGAGTAAAGCGTTCAATTCTTGCGTGAGGACAGAAGCCTGTGAGGGGTTGAACACCAAAGTGTTCATGAGCCCCTGGAAGGGAGGAGGTCTGGCTCGAAACTGGATTGAGTAGCCGGAGTGGATGGTTGCAGGCACCCACCCGTCAGTGGTGCAATGCCTCCATACCAGAAGGTGGGGCTGGCTGAACGGAGGGATCTGCCAGCGCTCGTCGGGCATGATTGGCACCCAGGCATTGGACGCACAAATTATAGCCATCCTCTGGGGGGAAGCTGACTTCACATCTCAAGCAAGCGTAGAACGACATTGCTGTACCGAGCACTGGTGCTATGCACGGGAGAGCTAAGTACCAAGGTGTACCAGGCGCGGGGACACTGAGGAAGTGCAAAGAGATGCTCAGGAGTGCTGTGAACAGGTGTATTATGTGTACCGGGGCTATTTATGGAGGAGCTATGCACCAGGTTAATCCAAGTGCATGGGGTACCAAGTACAGGGCACCGAGGGTGCTATTTACAGCAGTACAATGCACAGGAGTGCTGAGTGTACTGGGGCTATGCACATGAGTGCTATGCACTGGGTAATGCACGGGGCACGAGGAACTGATGGATGTGCGGGGTACTATGCACGGGAGTGCTATGTACCACCGAAAAAGGCCCAAAATACTATGCACTGAGTTAATTTGCTAAGCTGCCGAGCCGGAGCTACAAGGCGCGGCACACTAAAAACAACTGTAGCCGGTTGGAAGACAGGAACAGTACTTTTTTTTTTTTTTTTTTTGAAACTTGGGACTGAGACACAAAACTATTTTTGGAGGACAAAATCCAAAATGGATGAGGCTGGAAACAGCAGCCATCTCTTCTCATCTGCCATAGAAAAACACAGCCGTGTGTTTAGACTAAAAAACTACTACCGTCACATCCAAAGGAAGGAGCAAGCCTACATCTGTGGAGGAATAACGAGGTACTTTTTTTTTTAACCAAAAACAGTCTCCGAAGAGAAAGAGATTCTCATGGAGCAAGTGAATACACGTCTGCTCAGGTGGGAGTGAGGAATCAAATGACAAAGATTGCTGTGTGACGTAGCGTCTCGTTTCAGAATGAAACAGACACGTGGTCACACCGGGCCTATTTAAATATGTGCTCAGGTCATGTGACAAGAGGATCATTTTCCAACTAGTAATGGTTGACATTTCGAGATTGAAAGGGAACTACGGTTTGGTCTACGACCATTAATACTATACAAGAAAAAAAGCGAAGGTTCAATCAAAAAAAAGACATTATAAGTGTTTCAAAATGTATTACATAACCCCTATGAAATAAACACAACACAGATCATTCCAAAAACTACAACAAAAGCAACAATGCAATCTTTTCGTTTGGTCCTTGGGATTTGGAAAACAGTGAATATGTTGGTTATTGATGTGATTTTTTTTTTTTATAAATATACATCTATCATAAGGACAAACCCCAATAATTAAACATGAAACTATAATACTGTATCCCCGAGTCTTATTAAAATTGAGCAAATATACATTTTTTTTACAAAAATAATTTCTACATACTGTTGAAATAACCTTTAAAGTACACATTCATATCTCACTTTCTCCCACTCTCTTTCTACCTTTTTATATTCACACCTTTAGACATCAATTTAAGGGATTCACTCATGTGTGAAATGTCAACCCCTTTGCGATCTAATATCCCCTACTAATTATAATTTGTCCTTTTACTGAAATTACACACATGCAAAATTACTATTTAATGAGTCATAAGAAAGGTTTGCGTAATAGGATATGCAAATAAAACCTGGCAAATGGCAAGTAACAAGTGTTTTAGTATTTATTTATCCACATTGATATATAATTGTAAAAAAAAAAAGAAAAAAAAAAGCCCTTTGCCTGCAACAAATTCATGGTATAATTTACTTCAGGTAGCTTAAAACACATCTCTTCCACTGGATAGTTTATCTTGTGATTATGGCATGAAATAACCGGAAAAAAAAAACCTTCATAAGCTACCGGTATCTAGACAATTCAGTTTTTTTTTTTTTTACAAAAATATATTTTAAATAATGTCACTCATGCACGACTCTCTTTCTACATAAAGAAAACAGCTTTTAGAAGGCGGCAGTGACCAATCATCAATTTTGAGTAATGTAACTAGGGTGGGCTGAAAAAAAACAACTTTACAGTGTGATAGATACGTGGGCGGTAATCTGTTACTTCTCACAAGTCTCTGATTCAGAATGCATCCAGAGTTCTACAGCTATGGCCAAAAGGTTTTACGTCACCTAAAATTTTAGGATTGAGACATCATTTTAAAAAAACAAACAAACAAAAAAAAAAAACCATATGAACAGCTCTTTTATTTATCATCATGTAATCAAAGAAACTACAAAATTATATCGTAAAAGTCTACTGTAGGCCATAATAGCAGTACAGTGTTTTATGACATTTCTAAATGTCAATTTTTTCAGTTTTTAGTTGAAATTTGTTAACGTTATATTATTAGCAGGTTTCATTCAACTTTATGAAACAAAATGAGTCAATTCTACAGGGTGATACAAAACTTTTGGCCAGCTGTACATTGCCTGAATCCTAAATGTGTTCATCCTCACTTCAACACAGTAAGTTAACCTTTGTATGTGCATGTGGCAAAGTGGCTAGTGGAGGGGAACAGGTATAACGGTGATGCGATGCAGGAGTGACAGGCAGACAACAGTTTCCAGTGACAAGGTGCTTTTATTTATAATCCAGGTCTGGTGACCGTTAAATAATAAATCCCCGGCTATACACAACAATGTGTAAAGCACGGGGATAGCAATAATACAGACACAGTCCCGAACAAAACGAACACACGGTCACCAGTCCTGGGTGAGTGCAGACGTGCTTGTGGTGGGTGAAGACACTGTATTTCGTGACGGTTCCGTGCAGTGGTGATCCGGATTGTGCTGACCCTGGTCGACAGCTCCGGACAGGTGAGTTAACTGTCTGGTGGTGCAAAACGCAGACAATTACAAACAAACACAACAAAACACAACACGCAGTTCTCTTTACAACGAGAGCTCCTCTCTCGCTCCTTCTCTCTCCAAGCGTTAACCCAAACGAAGGAAAAGACCAGCGTTACCCTGGCCCCTATATGTAATCCCGCATGATATCTAGGTAAACGGTTGCAGCTGCCTTATTACTTGCAGCTGCCTCTCGTTTACCTTTCAAATCAATACGGTCTTACAACAGAGTCTCGCTTCTTTCCAGGCTGACCCACTTCCCTGACCCGGAAACGAACTGTCAGGCCAGCCCTTCCAGATGCTTCTCCTCCCGTTCTTTAGCGCCCTCACAGGTTGGGAGGAAGATTTATCACCAGAACTCATCTTTCCGTCACATATCCCACCGCTCAGAGTGGAGCCGAAGGAACACTCGGCTAAATCTACCTTCCCCATTACTCCCCCCTCCCGGGAAAAATAATCCGCATTTTGGTGGTCTTTCCCCGCACGGTGTACCATGTGGTACATGAAGGGCTGCAATGCCAGATACCACCGAGTTATCCGGGCATTGCTGTCCTTCATTGTGCTTAACCACTTGAGTGGGGCGTGGTCTGTGACCAGATCGAATGAGTGTCCCAGCAGGTAGTATCGTAAAGAGTGAGTAGCCCATTTAATGGCCAAACACTCTTTTTCGACTACGGAGTAGTTGCGTTCCCGAGGTAACATTTTTTTACTGAGGTATAATATCGGGTGCTCTACTCCAGCTACTTTTTGGGACAAGACTGCACCCAAACCTACATTCGATGCGTCGGTGTGGAGGATGAATCTCTTGGTGAAATCTGGTGTGATAAGAGTGGGGGCCTGGCAAAGTGTACGCTTAATAGTATCAAACGCCCCCTGACACTCAGCTGACCATTTAATTAAATTTGGAGCACTCTTTTTGGTGAGGTCGACTAACGGGTTAACCACTGTGGCGTACTCGGGGATGAAGCGGCGGTAATAACCGGCTAAGCCCAGTAGTGACCTCACCTGAGTCTTGGTTTTGGGGATCGCTGCATCAACCAAAGCCTGGATTTTGGTGACTACAGGTCTCACCCTTCCATTCCCCATTAAAAATCCCAAATATTGAGTCTCTGTTTTGGCAAACGCACATTTCCTCAAGTTAGCTGTCAGCCGGGCTGCCCTTAGAGACTGAAGAACGGCTGCAACCCTAGCCAAATGCTCTCGCCAGGTGGAGCTGTAAATCACCACGTCATCAATATACGCTGCTGCATATTCATGATGTGGGCGTAAAACCTGGTCCATCAGTCTCTGAAAGGCAGCGGGCGCACCATGTAGCCCAAACGGCATGGTTTTAAAGTGGAACAGCCCTTCTGGTGTTGAAAATGCGGTTTTCTCTCTGGAGCTGCGGGTTAAAGGGATTTGCCAGTATCCCTTCGTCAGGTCCAGAGTGGAAATAAACCTCGCTTTTCCCAGTCTGTCTAAAAGTTCGTCGACCCGAGGCATGGGATATGCATCGAACTTAGCAATAGCGTTCACCTTTCTGAAATCCACACAGAAGCGGTTGGTGCCGTCTTTCTTAGCCACTATGACGATCGGACTGCACCACTCGCTCCTGGAAGGCTCAATCACCCCAAGCTCGAGCATATCCCATACCTCTTTGCGAACGCCACTTCGTCGACTTTCCGGGATCCGGTACGGTCTCTCTCGCACTGTGACACCTGGTGGAGAGATAATGTCATATTCAACTAAGTTTGTCCTGCCGGGCACGTCAGAAAAAACATCGCTGAACTCCTCAATAAGCTTACGCAGCTCTCTTTGCTGATCCGGAACCAATTGTTCCCCCATAGAAATCGCTCTTGTGCTCGGGGTCTCTGAACAGGGACCTAAATCATCCTCCATATTGCCTGGGGCTATAAATAAGACCTCCCTTGCCTGCCAGGGCTTTAATAAATTGACATGATAAATTTCACGTTCATTTCGGCGATCGGGCTGTCTAATTTCATAATTTACTTTCCCTATAGCCCGAATCACCTCATACGGCCCCTGCCATTTAGCACACAGTTTCGATTCAGATGAGGGAAGTAGCAGCATTACCTTGTCCCCTGGTCGAAAGGTTCGAATCCGTGCATTTTTGTTGTAATGCTGCTGTTGTCGGTGCTGAGCCGATCTGAGGTTGTCTTGGGCCAAACGACCGACCAAATCCAGCCGATCTCGTAGTAGGAGCACATACTTCACTACATTTTTAGACGAGCCTTTGTGCTCCTCCCACCCCTCCCTCAGCAGGTCGAGAATGCCGCGAGGCTGCCGGCCGTACAGGAGCTCAAAGGGGGAGAACCCCGTTGAACTCTGCGGCACTTCTCTCACCGCAAAAAGGAGGTAGGGAAGAAGCGATGCCCAATGTTTCTGCTCCTGTGTTACAAATCGCCTCAGCATCGACTTTAAGGTCTGATTAAAACGTTCAACCAAACCGTCCGATTGTGGATGATAAACGGACGTCCTGATGGGACGTATTTTTAATATTTTGTACACCTGCTGTAACGTATTGGACAAAAAATTGGTTCCGTGATCAGTCAAAATCTCCTTGGGGATCCCTACTCTAGCCATAATCTGCGCTAACTCGGTGGCTATTGCAGCTGCACTAGTGGACCTCAATGGAACTGCCTCTGGGTATCGCGTTGCATAATCCACCACTACTAATATATGCGTATACCCAGAGTCAGAAGGTAGCAACGGGCCCATTATGTCCATTGCAATGCGCTCGAACGGAGTGGAAATAATCGGCAGTGGGACCAAAGGAGCGGGGCGCACTCGACCTGGCGCTACTCGCTGGCAGTCTGGGCATGTGGCTACATATTTCGACACATCAGTATGAAGACCGAGCCAATAGAATCGAGCCAATATTCGCTCCCTCGTCTTCTCGGCTCCGAGGTGCCCCGCAAAAGGGATATCATGCGCCAGCCTCATGACCTCGGTCCGACAAGACGGGGGAACCAATAATTGTGTTACAGGCTGTCCTGTGCCCGCGGCTAGGTTTACCCTATATAGTAATTGCCCCTTTATACTGAAATGTGGATATACTAGCGGCCCAGCGCCATCAACATCCTTACCTTCAATGGACCGGACCTGCCCCCAAGCGTGCACCAGTGACGGGTCGTTCTTTTGGCCCCACACTAGGTCCGCGCTTGAGTACCACGGGTCCGGTATATTGAGAGGGGCTGGAATAACCTCTGCCCTAGTCGGCCCAGTAACCTCGCTCTCTCGGTCGCACTGCGTTCCCACTCCCTTCGACTGGCGTTTGTTACCATTACAGCACTCTCCCACCAGACCCCAGCCTTGTCTCAAAGACGCTCCCTCCCATTTCGCGGTCCGTCTCTCCTTATTTGTTTTTCTAGGACGGAACAGAGGGGAAAACATTTCAGGATGAAAAGGAAACACATCACCAATCCGTTCCTTTTTCCCTTTTTCTGCCACGTTTACGTGTGTGGCTGAGACTGCCATTATTTGCACCAATTCTTTGAATTTTGGCCAGTCTCGGCCCAGAATAACTGGGTGCGGCAACCTTTCCGCCACCCCGACTACAAGGTGACGTTTTATCGGTCCTACCGATAAATATACTTTTAGGGTGGGGTATGCCGCCGTGTCTCCATGGATACAGGAGATGGCCACCTGACCTTGTGGCCGCCACGACATACCGCCCAAGAGAGCTGTCCTGATCAAGGTTTGCTCACACCCTGTGTCCACTAACGCGTGGGTTTTCACATTCCCTAAAACCACGTCAATCAGACAGGGCCCCTCCCAACCGTTTTCCCCCTGCTTACCCGTTCCAGGTGTCCAGTTGCATGCAGCCACGTCACACTCCATAGCAGCGGGGCATGACCTGGCCCTATGTCCTGGCTGGTTACACCTAAAACAGAGTGGAGGGACAGAGGGGGCATAGGTTAAATATCTGTCCCGCTGCTGGTAGGGCAACGGGGCAGGGGCAACACCTCTACCCCAGCTGGGGGCCATCCTCGGTCTCCATGGGGGGGAGGCAAGGGGGCCCAACGGGGTCGGCGGTCTGGGAGGTCTGGGTGCCGGGACCGAGGGTGATGGTGGTGGTGTTGGAGGAGAGGGAGGGAGAGGTTGGTTCCTGAGCAGGGCAGGGGCTGACAGGATCCCGACCCGGGCTGACGTCAAAGAGTCCTCAAAATCTTCGGCCAATTTGACCGCCTCCTCCAGGGTGTCAGGGTTGTGGCGCCGTACCCACGCCTGAGTTTCGGCGCCGACCACATGGCAGAATTGTTCCACCACAATGGCTTCCCCCATTTGTTGAGCGGTCTTCTTCTCTGGGGTCAGCCAATGGACCATGTGGTCGCACAACCGCTGTGCCACCACCCTGGGGCGTGTCTCCGGGGCTCTCCGGTACTCGCGGAACCGCGTCCGGTGGGTCTCCGCGGTGATGTTGAGACGACGGAGGATAGCCTGCTTGACTAGGTCATAGTCAGTGGCGTACTGGTCGCTCAGGGCTTGGTAAGCTGCCTGCGCTTCCCCGATCAGGCAAGGTCCTAGCTGGCTTGCCCAGAACTCCCGAGGCCATCCCGCCGCGGTTGCCAGCCGCTCGAACGCCACCAAAAATGCCTCCGGATCATCCTCCGCCGTCATTTTCATGGCCCGTGCCTTCGGGGCCGACATCAATGATGTTCCGGTAGGGGTCGCTCCTGCAGCAACGATCAGCCCTACCCGTTCAATGAGCGCCGTATAGCGCTCCTCCCTCCGTCTCTCCTCTGCATCCCGTCTGGTCTCCAGTGCCTGCAGCAACTCCGCCAGCGCGTTGCGGTCCATAATCCCACTTCTGACACCACGTGTGGCAAAGTGGCTAGTGGAGGGGAACAGGTATAACGGTGATGCGATGCAGGAGTGACAGGCAGACAACAGTTTCCAGTGAAAAGGTGCTTTTATTTATAATCCAGGTCTGGTGACCGTTAAATAATAAATCCCCGGCTATACACAACAATGTGTAAAGCACGGGGATAGCAATAATACAGACACAGTCCCGAACAAAACGAACACACGGTCACCAGTCCTGGGTGAGTGCAGACGTGCTTGTGGTGGGTGAAGACACTGTATTTCGTGACGGTTCCGTGCAGTGGTGATCCGGATTGTGCTGACCCTGGTCGACAGCTCCGGACAGGTGAGTTAACTGTCTGGTGGTGCAAAACGCAGACAATTACAAACAAACACAACAAAACACAACACGCAGTTCTCTTTACAACGAGAGCTCCTCTCTCGCTCCTTCTCTCTCCAAGCGTTAACCCAAACGAAGGAAAAGACCAGCGTTACCCTGGCCCCTATATGTAATCCCGCATGATATCAAGATAAACGGTTGCAGCTGCCTTATTACTTGCAGCTGCCTCTCGTTTATCTCTCAAATCAATACGGTCTTACAACAGAGTCGCGCTTCCCTCCAGGCTGACCCACTTCCCTGACCCGGAAACGAACTGTCAGGCCAGCCCTTCCAGATGCTTCTCCTCCCGTTCTTTAGCGCCCTCACAGGTTGGGAGGAAGATTTATCACCAGAACTCATCTTTCCGTCACAGTGCATTAGTGAAAAGTGCATAAAATTTATTATGATTGATGCGTTTGAGTGGTGTTTATTTTTAATAACCGATTTTGCCAAATAATAATACTAATTGACATATTGACCAAGATTCATGTTCCTGTTACAAATCAGCAAATGCAAATGATTCTTTATGGGTGGATTCAGGATTAATACACTTTGACAGTTGTTTCCTGTAGTTCCAGGCTTCAATTTGGCTGTGAGGGCATGGTGTGAGCAGCAGACTGACTGAATGGGCATTGAGAACATCAGCAGTCAGAATAGTGAGTCTGAAGCCTCATTCTTCAGTGGGTACCTGCCCCTGATCCAGAGCAGGTACCTTGTACAGAATCAGTGAACTCTGAGCCTATCAGACACAACACAGACCACATCATCCACTTATGTGGTGAGGCACCAGAAATAAACATCCCTTACAGCACCATAAGCTGTCACAGATGCATGAATGATGGATTTCAGATTATTTTTAGGTTGGCTGATGATGCAATGTATTTTAATAAATTCTGTACAGTACAGATATAAGCCTTGAGACACATCGCCAACAGAGTCTAGTGTACGATGAGATAAACATTCCGAATACAATTTTGAAATTTTAGCTCACTTAAAAAAATTCACTGCACTTAAAAAAAAAAAAAATTGCTATTATACATCATTACTTGATAGAAAATAACCTTGAAATGAGACTTGTTCTATTTCTTTTGCATTTTAATATCAGATACTTCTATCTACACATTTTTGCTCCCTCTGCAGTAGTTGCCATAGTGATTGAATTTTTGTTTTTTTGTTTGTTATCTTAGATTAGTTCCGTTTCATACACAACTGAAACTGAAATCAAAGGCAGGAGTGTATTGTGAAATAACCTACTTCAACAGAGCAATTTCATTGGCTTAAAAGGTTGGGATGGTACTGGTGCCTATCAACAGTGCTCTGCCGGAGCTCAAGGTAAAACTAATTTTGAATATTAAAAATGGGATCAGAGACCAGTGAAGTAAAAACTAAAACAGAGAGTATGTCAACAAAATATAGATTTTTTTTTTTTTTTTTTGCCATTTAAAATATTACATTTAATAAAAAGATAAGATTAAATAGCAATAATGCTAGATTATCAAAGCTCCTTACTCCAAATTAGCCATACCATTAGTACAATTGTGTTTTATTTTGAAAAGAAAATAAAAATTGGCATTTTATATGCTGTATGGGCACCCACTAGTTTACTGGTCTGCTTTTGAAGTGGATTGATCTGTATACAGGTCTGTTGAAAGAGTTAAATCAAAACTGCCTACATTGCTAAGAAACTGCTTTAGCCTTCTGTTGAATAAAATGCTGCTGTCAAAGCTTTTATCAAGGTTACTAATCTATTCCTATCTCCATGTGCCAGAAAGGGAGAAAGATATTCCCTCATATTGGTTTTTACATTGCAATCAAATGTTGCCCAGAATCATGTGACCTCAAAGATAATTCCCTTTTGGGTCGGTCTCCTGTAGCTGTACTAGTACAGCATTTTCTTCATCATAAAACTTTATGGGTGTATATATTCCTTGCCATAAAGAAAACTATTTAACAGTTTAACAACCTGGAATTTCCATATAATCAAATGGTCTATGTCTATAAAGTTTATTATGAACAGATTCTAATACTGTATTACATGTGTTCATATGGATAACTTCACCACAATAACAAAAGTTGACACAGTCGCTGTAACATTTAATGACTGAATACCTATTTCTGAAAACCTACGTATCAACTATATAAGTAAAAAAAAAAAAAAAAAAAAAAAAAAGTACACAAAAGTCAATGGCAATAATAGGAAATAAGTTATATACTCACATTTATATATCTATAAATAACACCTGACTGGAAAAGCAGTGTATCTCTTATCAAAAGAAATACAGAAATTGTTGGCTTTTATTTTTCTTAATGATTTAGTTGTGCTGCTGTAATCAGTTCCTCCTGGAATGTCCCGCTGACATTTCTTTCCTACAACTTTCTTCCCGTATCTCTTTAAACTCCTCATTACCCATGCCTTCATCTTGTTTAAATAACATGCTTGTCAGCTCCTGTTTGATGTTGAATATCCAGCGCTGCTGAATTACCGCCAAGAGCCAAGGTACATGTGTGCCTGAACATTTCACTTACTACAGGCCATAAACTCACAACAGCCAGTTCTTGTTAATTTCAGGATCCCAGCTTGTTAGATATTTACACAGCCATCTGATACCTTCACTGCACAGACAATCAAGAGCACTGCCTCCACATTTCACTGCAGCTTAATTAGCATTTCAGACTCGGACCACTGTTTCTTCCAAATTCTGATATTATTTTTATTTATTTTGTCTTTCAGTTCTATGAAACTAGCAAACAGAAAAGGCCTCTTCAGACACCCCTTTCCCCTTTATGACTGGCACATAAAAGCGCAGTGAAAATGAAGGGAAATGATTTTACTTGTATATCAGAGGAAAGCCCAACAGTGCAAAGCAACCAATTTGATTACCTAAATCCTGTAATTATTTGAGACAATCAACAGTAGCACGTCTATAAAATTAATTGGAAAAATACAGTCTTAGTCTATTCTTGTAATTGAAATGCAATTGTCTGATCCTGCCAAAATCAAGATTAATTAATCAAGTTTTTTTGGAATAGGATTGATTATGAAGTTTGGAATAGTGTTGATTATCAGAAATGATATGGCCAAACCAACACTACTTTTGATCAACCACTGTTTACTGGTCATGTTTTATGAGCAAAAACCACAGACCAGATTATCTTTTAAATCTTTGCTATTCAGAATATGCTTACCACAAACCACACATGATAAGAAACACCTATAGGCCCTGACTAATTATCATTGCATTGCACATGCACAGTGGTTATATGGGTGTAGTAAAGATGACAAGAACGCAAACAAAATGCCATTTAAGAGGTAGAGCCAGGCAGAGAAGGAGTTGTAGGAGGAGGAGAGGGGAGGTGCATAACGTAATGCCTTGAAAGGCAAACTTTGCACAAATGACATATGCGTATTGTAGCATGAGAAATGATGAGATGAGGTGCACTCGTGAAAATCAGAATACAAAGCAAATCAATGATATGATGATGGTTCTGGAAAGATTGAATTAACCAATCATTATGTCTCAAGACACTCGTGATGATATGTCACATTTTGAAAAGACTGAATACATTATTTTAATTTTCATTTTGATGATGATGAGTTATCAGGTTACAAAACAGTACTGTATCTGTTGAGAATGAATTGCTGTCAGTGCCGAAAAGGTATACTTTTAACCCTTTGATGGCTAAGCAGAATGACCATATATGGGCATCAATATGACCCCTTTGTGTTTTAGCACTTGTAGTTTGGCAAACTTAAGTCAGAAATTAAAACCCAATATATCTACAGAAAGGCCTTACCTAGATGTTTCCAATTATATAATGTACTGTGTTGTAGAATGTATATATATGACATGTCCCCCCAAAAAATCATAACAACATTTATAATAATGTAACGTTACAGTTGTGAAATGTTATGAGAATTAAAAAAAACAAAAAAACAAAATCAGATTTTAAATATCTTCTATCGTTGAGGAGCTACAAGATTTCATCCAAGCTATGGTCTGTATGACAAAACAATCCTATTTACAGGCACTGTCAGCTATTATATGGAAGTAGTCCAGACTAAGGAAAACATCAAAGTACATTACCAAATCATATGTAAAACTTTTTAATTATGAAATATATGAATAAATACAAGCAAAAATGCTATTGTTTTTATAAAAATTATTCAATAACTTTGCATTATGAAAAAAATTATATATATATACACACACACACACACACACACACAAACGTTATAGAATTCAATATACCCACAAATACCATTTTTTAAAGTCTATAAAAACAAATTTACTATAAAATTAACAACAACAACAACAACAACAATAGTAAACCTAACTATACTGGGCTATTGCAAGAAATGTGTTCACCACTGTAAAGCAAACAAATAAATAAATACATTTTATTATTGCCATATAAACATAATGTACTGTATATTTCTTGCCTCTCGATAATTTTGCATTATGAAGAGAAAATTATATTTATATACAGACATTACAGAATTCAATATGACCACTAATAGCAAATCAACAATAACAACAAACAAGTCTATAGAAAAACTAACTATATGGTGATCATAAAGCAGTAATCATAAAGGTAATGGGGTGATACAATAAATGTGGCCACCACTGTAACCGCTACAAATAGTAGATTTGTGAATGTGTAAATAACAGATCTATGGGATATTTAGATGTTAGCCACATATTCATTTTCACCTTCTGGAGTGGGTCTTACTGAAAAGTAAACCAAACTCAGAAGGAAGGACATGGAACAGTGGTGAGGATGCAATGAAAAACACCCGAGGAAAGTACCTGCCGTGTTTGTACGGCAGCCTTTGAAAACAATTAGTCCTGTCTTGTTGAGTCTAATCTGTGTTTAGCCTGGGGGTTGATCAGCAGGGTTCCTCAAAGGTTACCAGCACAATTAAAAGCCTGTCAGAAGTGTTTCTACTGTAGCTTCTGTTGGCCTTAAAAAAAAAAAAACTTGTTTTTCTTTGTTCTATGAATTGCATTGTAATTTATGTATGGTTGTTATTTGTGGTAAATGTTTTAAAAATAAAAGATTTTCTCACAATATGAACATTGTAAGCACAAAAACAAATACATTCAGTTATTATAGGATCTTGGCAGAGTTAGTCACAATATTTCATTTTTTGAGTTGCCAATAACACATTAATTGGTAGAAAAGATTGGGAGAAATTGTTTAGTTCTATACCTCATCTTTAGAGGAAACTGTTGAACTTGTAAAATAAATAATTTAGCTCCATGTTTTTAAACAGCTAAAATTAGATGTATAGGAAGTAGCTACTGTTGGATTTAACTTGCAGAATATAATAACATTTGACAATAAGCATAGGTGTTCCTACTGTGTGTAAAAGTGTTTCATGTTTTATGTTAAACCTCCCAAGCCTCTGGGTCAATTAGCATTTAGGTTTGTTGAGGAAAGCAATTCAGTTCTGTTCTTAAGATATAAGACTTGTTGAAAGAAGTGCAGGTTTAGCATGTTGGAAAGCATTAGCCATCTCTGAAAGGCAGCAATAGTCAATTTAAGTCTACTTGAAGCATTTGTAGAAAACAGACAAGCAGATGCCTCCTTGACAAGGATGGATGTTAGTATGTATGCCAGCAGCCAACAGAAAATATGAGCTGTCATCTGGAAATGACATAGCCATTGAAAATCCTTTTGGATTAGTGCCATATCACAATGAGCAAACATTCTGTCTGCTGAAAGACGTGTGGCCCACCAAAGTGGTGTTAGACAATTAGAATTGCAGGAACTGCACTCATTCACAAGCAGGTCAAGCCATAAAGGGCAAGACAGGAGTTAAAACATGGTTTCCTTACATTTTGTACTTTAACAATGAGGAGACTCAAAGGTTAACCTAAATGACAGGACTAGAAGCTTTAAATGCCTGAAATCGTTACTCCATCAATTTTAGTATCACTGCTAGTTTGCTTACACAATTGTAAGCTTTGACCTTAATCTACTGTATACACATTGTGTTTAAAACCAACATTATTTCAGATTTATTTTAAAGAAAGACAATTAAAATGAAACAAAATCATATTAGTTCCTGTCTGCTGTGTCTTTTTTTTTTTTTTTTTTTTTTGGCGTGAAACATGTCTTTGTCTTTTGAAGTTGTGTACAATGTATTCCAGGTAATTTTTCTATTGATATTATTTTAAAATGCCAGACTATGGAATTTGTCTCATTATCTGTCGTGCAGAGCAGTGTTATCTTTGATAATTCTTCTCATACTCTTTGATCTGGCTTTATTATGGATTTCTGTTGCTAATCCGGTGCTCATTAATAACTTGGGTTATGGTTTTGCAGAGTTTCTTCTTTTTTTGTGAGTGTGTGCAATTTTATTTGATTTCTGTCTGTTTAAAGAAACTCATTGTACATGTATGCCTCGTTTTGATTATTTTTGCATTTGTTGGGTTTTGGCTCTGTGTTAGGTTGAAGATGATTGTTTACAACATTGTTCTTTGTTTGCACTTCTGGCAGAAAAGAGGAAGATACTTCAAAAACAACAGCTCTGTGTAAACTAGAGTTCATTGTTGATTTTCCTCCAGTGCGTTTCACTGCCATCCTCTGTAATGAGTCCACTGGGTTAGTAGCAGCTAAACCCTCCAAAGCTTGCCACTTTGAGTGCCTGCCTTTGGCTTTGTGTTCAAAGCATTTTTTGTTTGGCCATTGGGTGAGGAATACAGTTTGTTATTAACCTCATGGGGGAGAAGGCAGTTAAACAATACTTGATCAACCACTGTGATTGTGAAGCTACTATAAATAGGTCTTCTGATCTGTGGCATTTTACTGGATTTGCACATCTTCTTAAGGACTGAGACTAACTTACCAAGGCCCTAATGTCAATATAATCAATTTTTGCAGTTGGAAATGGTCTAACATTCATTGCAGTTTACAGACATGTGCACTGCTTGTGTGAATAAATGTGACTGAAAATATTAGACATCTGTCTATCCAGTAGAAAATCCTCCATAGTTTTCTCTTTAACATATTTATGATTCCTCAACAGGAGTCTCCAGACCTAATTAGGCACACTGCAGAAGAACACAGTCAACCCTATCCACGGTTATTGTCTCCCAAATAATGTTTCTCATTATTTTAATTAGGTCACCTGGGGGGATATCTTTCATGGTGTGAAATGAGCTTTGTTTCAGTATGTTTAAAGAGTCAATTTTATCACTAAAGAAAGAAAGGAACTCCCTTATGCTACACTCTCAGTAGTTAATCTTTCACGCTTCGTATGATTCCTTCTCGTCTGCATTTTGCTTGTGTAAAACTGAAGGGGAAAAGCAGGAAGACACAAAGAGTTGAATAACTACCTGGCTTAGGGAGTTTTCTCAAGCTTGGCACTGCTTTGATGACCCTTTTGACTTTAGACTTTGAGAAGTGTGTGTGTATGTGTGTGGGTGTGTGGGAGGGAATCAGCGTGTAGTCGTCCAAAGATCGAGTTACAAAAATCTAAACATTCATACTAGAGATAGAAATATTGATTAAATAAAATATGTGCAAAAACCATTCTGGCGCTTCAGAATGAAAATATCCTAGCAGACCAATTTGCAGGTGACACCATTACTTGCAATGGCAATTTCACAATGGATACAGGAATACACCTGTGCTGATGTGGTACCATGGTCCTTAAATGGGTTAGCAGTGTGTATTGGTTTAAACCATTGATTATTTTTTTCAGTATATGGGGGTAAATGTCATATAATATATATATATATATATATATATATATATATATATATATATATATATATATATATATATATATATATATATATTACGGGAAATTAAGAAATTCTTGAAAACGTTTTGCATTGTGATTGGTGTGCTGCTACATCAATTCTTCCTCAAAATTCTTCTTTAAATATATTCAATTAATGATTGCATATCGGGTATAATTGCCATAACTGACAGTTCCAGTATAGAGTAAAATATAATTTAAGAAAATATTTGGTATCGAGCCAATCCTGTCAAATTTGGTAACCTTCTACTTTCTTAACCCGAGAGCTCATTAAAATTTTGTTCAAAGTCTCTCTCTCTCTACAGTACTTTGTCTCCCATAATTCATTGCATGCTCATTATTCTTATCTGGGTGATTAAATTTATGCAATCTGATTACTCTAGCTGGGAATAAGAATGAATGTCAGAGAGTAAAGGAAAAGGGAAGTCAAATCTTATAATGCTAATGCTGGAGGTTACTTAATATGTACATGTTATACAAAGCATCAGTTATTAATCTAGAATTTGACAGTTTGATAGCTTTTGGAATGTTGTGTAAAAAAAAAAAAAAAAGTTGTAAGTGTTACATTTACATATCACACAATAAATGTGTTAAGTACAGTATTCATGGAGTCAGTTTTGATAGAGGGGGAAAAAAATGTCCAGTGCATTTATTACACTGATACTGAAAGTACAAAAAAATGTGTACTATGTACAGCCAGAATGTTAATACAAAGTTAACAATAAACTGGTCACTTCATGATGTGCATTAATCCCTTTTGTATATTAAACTTTCCAGGGGTATAGTTGTTTAACTAACCCTCAGGGCCTCTTCCCTATGTATTTGTATTATATTTAGTAATTTTAATAAATAGAGCAATAAAAGACCCCTTGGGAGCAAAAAACTGCAGGATTAATAAATGGTGGCAACAATACTTAATTTTTTTTTTTTAACATGTACATTATCTTTCAAATTTCTTCAAATGGGACTAAAACAGTGTTTCCAACTCCACAAAGCACTAAGTCACTAGAGAAACCACACGAAGTTGCTAGATGTCACTATTTAGACATTCTAAAGTTGCCAGAAATGTCGCTAGACAATCTACCACTCCTTTTGGAATCGCTTAACCAGAGTAAACACCAATATAAACAATATTAAATGTATTAATGATGGTTGATCATTTTTAAATATCCTATTTATATTTGTCTGGATTATCTACCTATACAGATTTAGTCTGATGTAAGTGATTTTATTGTAAAATAACACATGACTTATCACTGATTTAGTACATTATGTTTGTTTAAATAATTGATGTCATCATTTCTGCTAACAAGGGGGCAGCAGTTGTAGTAGTTATTTGCATTACAATTAGCAGGTCACTCGTGATCTCTTTGGTTCACACCCGCAACCAGCTCTGGAGCAACATTTCAAAGCTGCGCTGGGCTGTGCAGGATCTGCACACATTTCTGTGGGTGGAGTTGAGTGACGTCACATATCTCTGTGATTCTGTCCAGAACTGTGCAGATCTGCGGAAATCTGCACTTCATGAAGAATGCCACCACTGTACTACTTCAGGAAGAAGAAGAACGCTGTATTGAGCTGCACGTGACTTGTGTTGTGATGATACAATTTGGCGACTTCTTTCTCTGAAAATCCCTGTTGTTGGCAGTGAAAGTTGCTAGATTTGTCGCTAGTTGCTTTAGCAATGTTTTTGTCGCTGGGGAAACCCAAAAGTCTCTGGATCTACCGACAAAATTGCTTAGTTGGCAACACTGGACTAAAGCCATAACAACCCGCTGGATTGTTAATGTATCCCCAGTAACATCCAGTGTTTTATTATATCTCTAATGCATGGCTTCCCAACCCCATTTGTCTTCTGGTTTTCATTCCAATTGAGCTCTCAATTTCTGAACTAGAGCCTTAACTGAACTAATAATTTGCGCAATTGGACCTTTTTAATTGTTCTCAGCTCCTAAAAAGTGCAGAGTTCAAGTTACTTAAAATGTTATAGCTATCACGAAACCTGCAACTGTTTAAGTGTTGAAAAAAATTCAAAATGTCTAATTAAGCAAATTATTAGTTCAATTAAGGGTTTAGTTAAGTAATTGAGAGCTCAGTTTAAATAAAAACCAGAAGACACATGG
The DNA here is from genome assembly GCF_017654505.1 of Polyodon spathula. Lineage (NCBI taxonomy): Eukaryota > Metazoa > Chordata > Actinopteri > Acipenseriformes > Polyodontidae > Polyodon > Polyodon spathula. The sequence continues at coordinate 21,368,184 of NC_054534.1, read as the reverse complement.
GGTCCCCAGGACCAGGGTTGGGAAGCCCTGCTCTATGGCTTTGTCAAAACTTAACAAAAAAAGCCATCTGCAATAATGAGGACAAAGCACAAAGAAACTGTACACAAAGAGCAACCCCCAGCAAGTTCAAAAAAGGCTATTGTAACGTATGTGGGGTCTGTAAAGTACAGGAGCACTTGGGATGGGAGGGGCTGTGTTTTGCATCGGTCTGTCAGCTGGTAATTGGTTGTGGAGTTGGATGAGGCGGGATTGGCTAGTGCTGCAGACCAGTGACAGAGAGAGAGAGAGAGACACAATTAATAAACAGAATAGTTCTACCTCTGAGATTTCTTTTTGTTATTATTTTGTTTTAGAGGCATAGGTCGTGGCCCACAGTGACCTGTTAAATTGTTAGTTACCCTTGTTAAATGGTCTTTGATCATTTGTTATTGTAACAAATAAAGATCAAGTTTGGACCTGAAATCGACTGAAGTCATTGTTATTTTTCTTACACTATATTGGATGTGGTAGAATTTGTGAACAGGGATCTGCAAATACTACAGTCATTTGAGTGTGTGTATATTTCAGCGTTTTATAAATCCCTCGCCCTTAGATATTTATGGCCACAATAAATTGAGTACATGGCAAAAAGTTGGTATATTCTTTATGTGGTTGTAGTGTACTACAGAGAAGGGCAAGGAAGTAATGCGTTTGAGATATAAAGACGATCTACTTTAGCGTCTTTTGAAAAAAACACAAGTTGTATGCTCTTCAATCATCTGGCTTAGAAATCATTCTAAACACAATTGACACACACAAACTGCAGCTATGGCCAAAATTTTTGCATCACCTAGAATTTTAGGATTCAGACATTACAAAAAAAACCCAAAAAACAAAAACCTCTAGGAACATAATTTAGATCCTTTATTTAACATCATGTTCTCAAAGAAACTACAAAATACTATTGTAAAAGACTACTGTAAACCATAATAGTTGTACAGTATTTCATGCTAGTTTGAAATGTCACATTTTCCAATTTTTGTCAGTATATGGAAAACTATAAAGCGGTATGTAATTCAATACGTTAGCATAACATTATTCAGGAGGTTTCATTTGACTTTATGAAGCAAAATTAGTTAATTCTATAATATTTCAAAACTTTTGGCCATAGCTGCACATAAAAATACAGCAACAACTGTAATGCAGTGTTGTGAGCACAACCTTCCGGTGTTTAATTTCCCATAAATCCTACAGCAATTACCATGCTAAACACTTTTACAAAAAGTGCAGAATGCAAGGCTTGCTGATTTGCTGGAAGTAATCTGTGGCAGAGTGTGAAAGCACCAATGAATAGTTTTGGTGGACTGTACATTTTGGTAACGCCTGTCACTAATAACTTTAATAGGATCAATGCCCCTTTCAAGCAAGCTTAGTTCTATGTTTAAGAATCCTCAGCATCTGTGGGAATCATATCAACAACTATGAAACCTTTTATGCATTGCAAATTCGACCATGACATTTGAAATGTACCAGAAATTAACAACATGTTTTCATAAGATAGAGAAGTATAGAAAAGGTATATACAGTGGCTTGCAAAAGTATCCAGACCCCTGAACAATTTTCTCAAATTACCGAGTTACAAATGGTACATTGAAATTTCGTTCTGTTTGATATTTTATTTTTAAACACTGAAACTCAGAATCAATTATTGTAAGGTGACATCGGTTTTATGTTGGGAAATATTTTTAAGAAAAATAAAAAACTGAAATTTCTTGCTTGCATAAGTATTCAACCCCTGTGCTGTGGAAGCTCCCAGTTTGCACCAATGAAAGAAATTGCTCTAACGAGGACACAATTACCTTATCATTGGCCTCCACCTGTGAACCATTAAAGTTGCTGTCACATTTTCTGGATAAAAACCCCACTGTTGAAGAATCATTGGTAAGGCTGTGAATCTGAAGGAATATGAAGATTCTACAGAAGTTATTAGAGATAAAGTAATACAAATGCATAGATTAGGGAAAGGGTACAAGATAATATCCAAGTGTTTGGATATCACAGTGAGCACAGTTGGATCAATAATCAGGAAGTGGAAGCTGCATCACACCACCCAGGCACTGCCAAGAAAAGGCAATCCCTCAAAACGCAGCGCTCAAACAAGAAGGAGACTTGTGAGAGAAGCCACAGAGAGGCCAACAATCACTTTGAAGGAATTACAGAGTTCAGTGGCTGGGAGTGGAGTAATGGTGCACCAGTCAACCATATCAAGAGCTCTGCATAACACTGGCCTGTATGGCAGGGTGGCAAGAAAGAAACCGTTACTCAAAAAGTACCATCTGAAAGCACATCTGGAGTTTGCCAGAAAGCATGAGAGTGACCCAGCTGCGATGTGTGAAAAGGTTTTGTGGTCAGATGAGACCAAGATAAAGCTTTTTGGCCAAAACTCAAATCGTTGTGTGGCGCAAACCTAACACTGCCTCAAGACACACCATCCCTACACTGAAGTATGGTAGTGGCAGCATCATGCTATGGGGATGCTTCTCATCAGCAGGGACTGGGCATCTTGTTACAATTGAAGGAAGAATTGATGGAGCAAAATACAGGAAAATACTGCAAGATAATCTGCTTCAGTCTGCTAAAAACTAAAGCTTGGGAGGAAATTCACCTTTCAGCAGGACAATGATCCCAAGCACAAGGCCAAAGCAACATTCGAGTGATTCAAGAACAAAAATGTGAATGTCCTACAGTGGCCCAGTCAAAGTCCTGATCTCAATACCATTGAGAATCTGTGGCATTATTTGAAAATTGCGGTCCACAAGCGTCATCCAACCAACCTGAACAACCTGGAGCAAATCTGCCAAGAAGAATGAACCAAAATCACTCCGACACTGTGGGCAAAGCTGGTACATACTTACCCCAAAAGACTTAAAGCTATTATTGCAGCGAAAGGTGGCTCTACCAAATATTAATGTGTGGAGGTTGAATACTTATGCAAGCAAGATATTTCATTTTTTTCTATTTCTTAAAAATATTTCCCAACATAAAACCAATGCCACCTTACAATAACTGATTTTGAGTTTAAGTGTTTTAAAATAAAATATCTAACAGAATGAAATTTCAATGTACCATTTGTAATTCAGTAATATGAGAGAATTGGTCAGGGGTCTGAATACTTTTGCAAGGCACTGTATGTATCTATAAAAAAAGCATTGTCAATGTAAAAAAACAAGTTAGAAAAACGCAACAGCCATTTAAAGTGGTGATATCAAACACAAAAGCCCAAGTTAGGAGAAGCAATTGGGGCAACCTTGTCAAGCATCAAGCAAATAGACACAATTGGAAAGGTGCTGGGGCCCAACATTCACACAATTGTTGCTTCTAACTTGGCTTCTTTTTTTGATCGCTCCACTTTACATTGAAATGCTCATTCCCTTATCAACTGGGTTTAACCAGAATAAAGATGCTGAGACACATGTGCCAAGGAAAGTGCTCAACACAGACTGGAGTGTTCCTGGTTATCATTACAAGCACTACTACAGAGAGAAAGACAGACAGGGAATGGGAGTGGCATCATCACAGACAAGTATGCTTTGAGAAGACATACGGACAACGTGCAGGTAAGGCACAGGTAGATCAGGGCACACATGGACAGACATTTAGCCCATACATAAAATAAGATGTAAAAGAGCATGAAGCAATATCTATCCAACAATTAAAATGATGAACAAGACCAATAATGGCAAGGAGTGCAAGGGATAATGAGAATTCAAGGTGAGTGTATGGGAAGAGACAATTGATGGGGCAGGCATTGCAGATCCAGGGCTGGGGTGATGAAAAAAAAAGAAGCCAAGTTAGAAACAACAATTGTGTGAATGTTGGGCCCCAGCACCTTTCCAATTGTGTCTATTTGCTTGATGCTTGACAAGGTTGCCCCAATTGCTTCTCCTAACTTGGGCTTTTGTGTTTCATATCACCACTTTAAACAGCTGTTGCATTTTTCTAACTTGTTTTTTTACATTGACAATGTTTTTGTTATAGATAGTACTTCTTTTTTTACTTCATCAAATAATGAATAAAGCGAGGGAAAGCTATTCGAGAATGTGTATGGTAAATAGACAGGCAAGACAAGAGAATAATAAGTAGAGAATTGTAAGAGAAATGAGAAAAGATTTGAAAGTAAAATAATGGTAGAAGGGATTTTTGGACAGTATTTAAAGTGTAAACATTGTATTCTTTTAGCTGCAAATGTACATCAATCAGTGGTGAAAACAATATGTCTATTTTGGTAGGTATTAATATATTGATATTTACGTAGGTACAAAATTACAATGTTATGAATGGTTAAAAAGGTACATATGCATATCAGTGCTAAAGGGCAGTATACTAACACATTTTAAAACTGAAAAAAAAAAAAAACATTATTCTCTGTGTTATAGAGGTGTTATGAACTTAGGTCAATGTAAGGCATTTGTAAAGCATTCGACCTCTTCATAAAAGACCATATCCATGTCCTTTGCCTTTCTTGGCCATATTTTGACTTCAATGAGTACACCCATTTTCCAGTAGCACCCACAACAAAAAGAGAGAGAGAGAGAGAGACACACACACACACACACACACACACACACACACACACACACACACACACACAGAACACTCTGTCCAGTGGCCACGCCCCCCTGCTCACGCGCCAGTTCTGACTGAGGTCTCAGCTGTCAGTCTCACGCTCAGGAACACCCAGAGTGTGAGCCTAGCGGAACGAACCAATTGTATATGGAGCGGGGGAGCACAGCGATTTAGTTCCTTGATCAGATGTTTCCGGTCCGCTCCTTTACAACACTGAGAAGAACTGAGCCCTTTTTTTTTTTTTTTTCAAATGTGTTTGGCCAGGGATTTTGGACAAAAGAGTTATAAAAAAAGGTGACAAATACAGATGCAGTCACTTTACAGTATTTAGCATCATTCCTGTGCATGGTAACCACTCATTGTCCAGTTTCAAACCATAATTAAGTACTTTTATGTTTTGCAAACTTGAGAATTTTATTGAGAATTTTTATTTATTTTTTTATATTCAATGTGATTGACATGGCACTTTATTAATTATGATTGATATATATGATCGATGTATCTAGTATAGATACTAATGAGAGCAAAACAAATGCAAAAGCAAAACAAGGGAACCACAGATCTTTTCAAGAAAGCTGGGAGACTTTGTATAAATGGATATTATATTTTTAAACGCTGCAACAACAGTTGTTCTTGTGAAGCAGCCACACTATAATTTGACAGAACAGCTGATTTATTTGCACTGATTTATTTATTTTTGTAAAATGACTGCACTTACTTCTGAAGATGCAACGTGTTTCAGTAAATTAAAACGATAAACTTTGCATCCCACGCAGATTGAGAACACAAATGTAAAACACCATTAAGTGGGGTTGGCATTGCATGGGAGATGAAGGGGGTTTCACAGTTCTGATTGAGTGACAGTTTTCTAAGCATAAAGTATAAAGTACACCCTGTACTTATTATTACAAATATGCTCTACTTATTATAAATATGCTATATATATATATATATATATATATATATATATATATATATATATATATATATATATATATATATATATACCATTTTGTCTGGAGCGGGGGAGCGGAGCACAATGAAAGAAAGAGCCAAGCGGATCAAAGAAAGAGCGGAGCAGAGCAGAGCGGATGATATTATTATGAGTGGTGAACAGAACTGGCACCGCTTCGTTCCGCTCACATTCTCTGAAAACAACACAGACACTCGCCGTTAAAACATATTTTCTTTAACCCAGGATTTGCACATCACAGGAGAGTAGAAATGAGTAAACTATGTATCCCTTATATGAGAAGAGGGTAAACGATTTGCCCAAATTCGAAGTGGGTAAATGTCGTTTACCTACATATACCCTCGACTACACCACTGACAAAAATCAAAAGAAAAGTTTCAAGTACCTGGTACTGCCAAGCAGTCTCCCATCCAAGTAACAACCAGACTTGAAAAATTGTATTTTATTTCTTAGCAGACACCCTTATCCAGGCCAATTTACAATTGTAACATTATTTTTTCATACAATTACTCATTTATACAGTTGGGGTTTTAAGTGGACCAATCTAGGTAAAGCAGCAGTGTGTCCCCTCCCTGGGAGGGAACTTATGACCTTCCAGTCAAGAGTACAGTGCTCTAACCACTACTCCACATAAGCTACAAGTGAAGAACCACTAATGTCTTGTTGTATAACTTTTTAAAACTTTTTTTTACATGAAACATATATACTACTAATTGCTCTGGATAAAACCATCAACCAAATCAATTAATATGACATATTTTTCTGGCTTGCTATTTATTAATCTATTTAAACATATATAATATAAACATTAATTTCTACATTTATTTATTAAAAAATATTTATTTATAAATATATTTATTCCTCTATGCATTTTTTAAATCATTTATTTATTTCTACCTTATTCATTATTCCTTTATTTATTTTTAATTAAACAAGGAACTACAGTTTATCAGAGATCAAGGATGTAGACAAGAAAGCTACATGTCATTCTTCTGTACAATTGCTTTCTGTGGTATCTACCAAACAGGAAACTAGATATTTTAGACTCAAAATGCATTATATTATATTATATTTAAAGTTAAAAAGAAAGTTGTTGCATGGAGGTGCTCAACAATAAGCTGACTGTTGATTCTCAGCTCACCACACTAGTGTAAGAAGTATGAGCGGACTATTTAAATAGTATAATGTTCATGGTATATAAGGGAAATGCTGTGTTTATGGGGTTTACAAGGAACTAAACAAAAGCAACAATTTATTTAACCCATATAGATCACCAGATACAGTATGATTCTCAAAAATACATACATGATATGTATTCATATGTTGCAAAAGCAATGTATGAATACCTTAAGTTTTGTAGTTATTTTATGATATATTTTCTAGCTATGCATTTAACCAAATGTTCAAGGATTAATAGTAAAATCAAATCAAACCAAAATAATGATTGTCTGCTATTATTTTTAACTGCAATCAATTATATATATATTATATATATATATATATATATATATATATATATATATATATATTATAAAACACCAACATCTTATTGAGTAACTGAAAAGCTATTGCATTTATCATGACTCTTGGCACACCTCTTATGAATAGCTCTGCTCTCAAATCTCGGCACCTACACATTTTACCTGCTATTCAAAAGAAGCATGATAAAATGGTTGTACAAGCTATTTAAGCAGGTCCTAAAGGGCCATTTCCTGGAGAATTTAACTAGAGTTCCTGAAATTGTATTGCTGCAATACAACTGGATCCAGCCAGATTTGGCAGGGCTTGAAAACTCATTAAGAGAAATTGGAAAAGGGCAGGCGAACAAAAGGATATGCTGCACTTCCTAATGCGGTTAGAACTTGGGGGTTTTGTTAAGGACAAAGGGTATGGATTTGTTTTTTCATTAAATGAATGTGAATGTAAAAGAGAGAACCGGCTAGTTCTATGGCTTTTTGTTACATTCCCACAGCTATGAACAAACAACAACATCCCAGCCCTTCAGTTCTTGTCTTTGTTTAGTCATTCCTAAAAATACTAACTACAGGCACATTTTCAAGCCAGCTTTGGGGTCACTAAACACTCTTTTCACACAAAGATCACAAAAATCAATTGAGCATATACAATTAAAAGACATAAAAAACACTCAACAGCTATTAAATGAACATTTCTTTAGACATGATGTGCATGATTATCACTGATACACATGTACTCAACTATACATATTTCTAATCGTTACTTAAATGCTGCTTGCAATGCATTACAATTTATCTGAATGGCAGTAAACTATATGAATACAGGAAAAATATTGGAGAAACTCACTCACACCTGGCTGATAATATCTTCACACATATTATTTAATATTCCAAACATACTTACAGTGAATGCTGTTTTCCAAAATCCCTCTGTAAGGCATTCTTATCTTAAAATATTAGATATGCTTGTGTAAGCCATAGTTTTGTTTTTAAGAAAGAAAATATATACACCAAGAATGTTTATTTTCTATTTTATAGGACAGAGTGCATTTTCTAAGGGTTTAATGCTCATAGCCCTGTTTATATGACTAAAGAACATAGTATAGCTTTAAATGACTTCTTTCTTAAAACACACACATCATTTAATGTCATATAATAAAAGAAAAAAAGAAAATAACTGACCAGATGCTAGCAATTATTGCCCATTGACACAGTACTAATTTTCCTCATTGGACTGAACACATGTTACCCTAACAACAGGATAATTCCCACTTGGTATATTATAATAGAATCGATGTATACCACAATGGATTTAAATCTGCCTAATCCAGCCTTGAATTTTACTCAGTGCAAATGTAGCTGCGTTATTTTTTTTTTGTTGTGTTTATTTTTTCATCAGATGTAAGCCAACATTAAATGTGCAAGAGTGGTGGTTTAGTATCAAGTTGAGAGGAAAGGGATTTGCATGAAGCTCACAAGGGTGCCAAAACTCTTCATGCTTTTAACAACAGCCTTTATTATTCAGTAAGTGGATATGTTGAACTCATGCTTTTTCCAGTTCAGCCCCGACAGACAAGAATCAAGTAGATTTTGCCAGAGCCCCTGTTGTGTCCCAAGGGAGGTTGTGGGGGTATTCAGTTGTCTCATTTGTCTTAATTGGAGAACCACTCTTAGCACTTTCTTTTTTTCTTACAGCAGGTTACTTTGTCTATCTGTAAGGGGAGATGCTGGACAAAGGCTTATTTAAAAAATATGTTTGGATAAGAAATATAAAAAATGGCAAAAATAATTCTATTAGACATGTACGCGAAGATACATTTGTTTATGAGCAGCTGTGTGTGTGTGTGTGTGTGTGTGTGTGTATATATATATATATATATATATATATATATATATATATATATATATATATATATATATATATATATATACACATCAAAAGAAACTTACCACTATTATAACACAAAGGTATATACAGTGCCTTGAAAAAGTATCCCCATCCCTTTTTTTCACATTTAAGAGTCTCATAGCCTGGGATTTTGATGCATTAGATTGGAATTTTTTATTTGTGAGTCACATTCTTCTTCATAGAGTCCCCCCCAAAAAGAAAGAAAAAACTAAACAATAAAATAATAAAAATTAAAAACTGAAATGTCATCATTCATCCCCCTGGGTCAATACTTGGTTGAACCACCTCTGGTAGCTATTACAGTCAGTAGTCTTTTCGGATAAGTCTCTATTAACTTTGCACACCGTGATGGAGCAATATTTGCAAAATTGCTCAAGCTGTGTCAAGTTAGTTGGGGAACGGTGATGAACTGCAATTTTGAGGTCTTGCCACAGATTTTCGATGGGATTAAGGTCAGGACTCTGACTGGGCCACTCAAGGACATCTATTTTCTTCATTTTAAGCCGCTCCAGTGTTGTTCTGGCAGTGTGCTTTGCATCATTGTCCTGTTGAAAGACAAATGTCTTCCACAGTTTGAGTTTTTTAGCAGAGGGGCGCAAGTTTTTATCCAGGATTTCTCTGTATTGTGCGCGATTCATCCTCCCATCAATCCTGACAACATTGCCAGTCCCTGCTGCTGAAAAGCATCCCCATAACATGATGATACCATCGCCATTCTATACGGTGGGGATGGTGTTACCTGGCTGGTGTGCAGTGTTTGATTTGCGCCACACATACCGCTTAGTGTTCAGGCCAAAAAGTTCCACTTTAGTCTCATCAGACCACAAGACGTTCTGCCACATAACTGCAGTATCGTTTTGTGAACTCGTTGCAGGCAAATATATGTATTTTTTTTAGCCAGGGGTTCTTCCTTGGCCCTTTTTGTGGAATGCCTTGGAGATTGTTGATACATGAACATCATCATCCATCGCAGCCATTGACTTCTGTAACTCATTCAGCAGCACAGTTGACCTCACAGTAGCTTCCCTAAGAAGTGCCCTTCTTGTCTGTGAACTAAGTTTAAAGGGGCAGCCTGATCTAGGCAGTGTGGTGGTAGTTTTGTATTTTTCCCACTTCTGTACGATGGACTGCATTGAGCTCTGAGGGATGTTCAATGCCTTTGAAATGGTTTTGTATCCTTCCCTAAATTTGTGCTTCTCTATAATCACATCCTTGACTTGCTTAGAATGCTCCTTTGTCTTCATTTTGATTCTTGCTTTTGAAAGTCTCTACCATACTGTGGGACCATACAGAGAGAGCGATATTTATCCTCTCAGATTAATTTAAAGCAGATGATCCACTAATTTCTTACACAGGTGGAGTCCATCAACAAATTATGTGACTTGTTGAGGTAATATATTGCACCTGTGCAAATTTAAGCTTGAATACTTTTTAAATCTGATCATTTCCGTTTTTCATTTTTAGTAAATTGTTGAAAGCTTTTGGAATTTTTCTTTTGATTTGACATGGTGCTCAAGGCTTTGTAGATCAGTGGGAAAAAAATCCTAATTTAATCTATTTCAAATTCTGAATCTGAGACTCTTAAATGTGAAAAAAGGGATTGGGGCCGAATAGTTTTTCAAGGCACTGTAAATGATGGACATTGATGAACACTCGATCATTCATCCTTGATCATGACATGCTTGAGTGACTATGACTGAAGCATATGCACTAAATCACCTAATTAGTGAGACAGTTGATTGGACATTGGATATGGAAAGATTTGAGCTGTAGAATTACAAGCTTGAATTGCAATAAAGAAAATCATGTGGAGGCTGGACTAGGACAGGGTAGTGTGGCTCACCGTCTTGGGTGCTCACAGCCGGCAATTTCAAACCTGGAGAGATGGTATAACCAGACACCCTCTGTCAATGACAGGCCACGAACTGGGAGACCAAGATTCACAACACCTGCCTGACAGATCATTTTGCAGCATCTTCGTGATGTTAATTGTTAATCAGCACAATAAAAAGTCACTGCACCGGCTCTAAAACAGAGTTTGTCATTTCTCGATCACATCTAGTGAATTTTATCCAAATATAAATGATTTTATATAAAGTTTCTTTTGATGATCAAATATAAGTGATACATTTGTTTTCATGCTCAGTAGATATATCTTTAAGATATCTCAAATACTTTTCAGATATGTCTAAATCATTTAGAGATATATCTAAATAATGTCATGTTCATTTAAAGATATCTCTAAACCATTTGAACATATCTTCTAATAACTTCCTGTTCATTTAGAGATATCTCTAAATAGACAGGAAGTCCATTCAAAACATATAGCATTTTCACAGGAAGTTATTTTGAGATATCTCGAAATGAATTTCTGTGAAAATGCGCTTTCAGTGGACTTCCTGTCTATTTAAAGATATCTTTAAATGAACAGGAAGTCATTTAAAGATATCTCTAAATGATTTAGAGATATCAGTAAATGAACAGAACATTATTTGAAGATATCTTTAAATGAACAGGAAGTTATTTAGAGATATCTTTAAAATAGAAATATATATATAAAACCCTCATTTGAAGATATCTCTAAAAGACAGTTTGACATGCCATGCTAGCACAATCCATATGGTTTCCGTAGTATTTAAAATCAATTAGAGATATCTTGATTTCATTTTTAGATATCTCAAATTGATTTACAGATATCTTTAAATTAATTTTAGATATCTTAAAAACTGCACAATTAAAGATATCTGGAATTCAATTTGAGATATCTCGAAATGTTTTACAGATATCTCTAAATATTTGAAAATATCTTAAAATGCAATTTGAGATCTTTCTAAGTGATAATCTGGCTTGCCATAAAGGACAGAAATCGCATCTGCTGTGCAAGGTTACATGATTTTGTCCTTTGCCTACAATGTGATCTTATCTGTTTCAGGATATGCTTTAAACAACTTGTGCTTTTGTGTGCTTGTCTTGTTCAGTCTGACTAATGTAACTATTTAGCCTCTTTGCACTAGCTCCAGAGAGCTTTATTTAGATGTTTGCTTGTCTTTTATCCACATTCGGTGACACATTCAAGAAATGTAAATTAGGTGTGAAGTGTAACAGAGGAACAAAATGGTTTATTTGCTTAAGTAAACAACCTGTGTTCATATGGATATATTTTCATTAAAGTTGGATTATAGTTCAATACTTTAGAATACAATTTCATCAGTTGGATATTGTCTATTTAGAGCTAGAAACACACACACACATGCACAAAAACTAAACTCTAAAAGGTGTTCGTTTCTTTTTATTTATTTATTTTTAATTTTTTGAATTTACCGTTTGGTTCAATAGGGCATACAAACTAAGTGACATGATTTGTTGATTTTAAACTTTATTTATTTATTACTGTACTAACGAATTGTACACAGAGATGATAATATATAGATGTAAATAAATAATATAATATTGTATTATATACCATTTATCACTACCGTGTCTCTATATATATATATATATATATAAATTGTTTATATATTTAATCCCGTGTGTCCTGGATAGTGTTACACATAAAGATATATATATATATATTATAAATATCTCTTGTCTGTCATTGTCACTGCAGTTGCTATAGTGATGAAATATCCATTTTCAATTTCACTGGTTCCATTTTGTAAACTACCTACCCTAAATACAGTGCTTCCAAATTTACAAATTCCAAGCTTTGTTTTCACTGTGTTATGTGTCAACAACACTTTAAATAATAATTCGCACAGGCTCTATACAACAATGTGTATTGCGCCAACGGGGGGTTACAGTCCCGAATGAAAACGACACAAAAAGGGACGCACACACTTTCAACACAGTGCGTGCTCGTGGTGTAGTGGGGTGCAGGTTGCCAACTGTTCTCTGGGTACTCCGGCTTTATGTGCTGGCCACAAGCGACAGCTCCTGAATTCTTTAGTCGTCTAACTAGAACAAACAGCAACAATTAGTCAGATACAAAAACAAACAAAACACGAAACACTCATGATCCCACAGTTCTAGTTTCCTCCCATCAACCACAACAAAGGAACAGATTACGGCGTCACATCCCCCTAAAGTAACCTCAGACCCACCCCCTCTGATAACTAGTTCTATCAGTTTACTCAGAAATAGTGATTTGGTCTAGGATCAGAAAAATATGCTTTTAATCTATGCCTTACTCTGATAGTAATTTTCTAATAGTCTTTATAGAGAGATATTTCAAGTCTGTGGAATATATAGGGACAAACAAAGCCTTAGTGAGAGCCTCCAGTACCACGTCTAGATTCCATTTGGGGAGCACATAATGACCAAGCACCCTTCAGAAAATGGGTCGCTAGTATTTAAGCCCCCAAGACACTAAGTCAGTGAGGACATGGCATGCAGATATGGCTGCTAGGTACACTTTCAGCATAGAGGGGGATCGACCCTCCTCTAACAGATCTTGCGGAAACAGCAAAATAGTTGCTATAGGGCAATAAATGGGGTCATGATCTCTGGTAATGCACCAATTTTGAAAATACTTCCACTTATAGGCGTACAAAGCTCTTGTGGAGGAGGCCATAGTGTTCTGCAGTGTACTGACAACTGTGTCTGAGAGCACTAAGGCGGACAAATGGTCCCGTTCTGGGGCCAGACCCCCAGTTGGAGTCTGCCCAGTTCTGGATGCCAGAAGGTGCCTTTCGTCTGACTGAGGACATCCATGCTCAGCGGGCTCTCCCAGGGCTGGCCCCGCAGCATCTGGCAGAGGTCTGAAAACCAAAATCTCCTGGGCCATCTGGGAGACACCAGGAGAACTGTCGACTTGTCTCTCCTGACCTTCTTGAGGAAGGCAAGGAGCACTGGTATCGGTGGGAAAACATACAAAAATGCTTTGGCCCACTCGTGGGCTAGGACGTCGATGTCTAGTGGACCGTGGACCTTGGGCTTCCCTGAAGTATTCCCAAATGTGCTGCACCACCTCAGGGTGCAGTCACCATTCTGACGGGTTAGGATCCTCCATCGAGAGAAGGTCTGCTGCCCAGTTCACCATTCCCAGGAGATGGACAGCCTGGAGGGATATATGTGCCTCTTTGCCCAGATCAATAGCCAAAAGGCTATGCGATGTAACCCGGGGGACCGAAGCCCTTCCTGGTGGTTCACATAAGCCACTACTGACATGTTGTCTGTGTGGATAAGGACATGTCTTTTCTGGAGCACAGGAAGGAAATGTCGACACACAAGATGGACCACTCTCAGCTGCCACGCATTTATGTGCAGGGATGTCCAGCGGCCCAACTAGGGTCCACAGACTCCTCTGCCTGCCCAGACCGCACCCTAACCAGAGTTGGATGCGTCTGTCATCACCAATTGACGGTTGTTTATCACTCCCATCCTTACACCTTCACTCAGGTTAGAGGCTTGCCTCCACCAGCGTAGGGCTTCTCAGCATAGACAAGACACGGTCAGCTGATGGTGTCTGTCGCGCTTGGGATGTAGCCGAAAGGCATGAAGCCATGCTTGGATTGGCTGCATGTGGAGTAACCTCAGTTGGATGGCTGATGAAAGCAGGCTTGCATCGTAAGGAAATCCAGCCAAGTAGACCATACTTTGCACCGGTATTAATTGGCTCTTGGCATCGTTGAGGATGAGACCCAGCCTCAAGAGATGTATCATCACAATCGCTGTGTGGGTCACTGCTCCTTTCTACGATTGCGATAGATCAACCAGTCATCCTGGTAGTTCATCATCCTCATCCCTTGCAACCACAAGGGAGCTAGGATGGCATCCATGCACTTTGAAAATGTGCAAGGGGTAAGGATAGGCCGTATGGGAGCAAAAAAACTAAAAACTCGAAGACGCTCCCCTGAAAGGCGAATAGGAGATACTTCCTGTGCTCTGGACGAATAGGGATGTGGAATACTCGTCCTTTCAGTCCACTGTTGTAAACCAGTCTCCCGGCCGGACAGACTGGAGAATGTGATGGTCTGCATAACCGGTGTGTATGGTGGTGAGCACCCATGTGGGGGCTGTCTGGGACAGCATTGGAACTGCCTCCGAGATCGCTGCTGTCTTGGAGCGTATACCGGAGTGGAGCACAGGCTCAAGGAGCTGCGACATGTTAGACACGATGAAAAAGTGTACTATTTTTTTTTTTTTTTTAACTATAAAGGCAGTAATAGGAAAAAATACAGGCTTATATACACAGCAATTCAGTTGTGGGAGAACAACTGTATTAAAAATGGTATTATTGTTGTTATTACCAAGCACGCCAAGTGGGCGGGCTGAAACAACCTGGTAGATTCAACTCAAGTAGAGCTGGGTCCCTATGTATTTTATTATTTTAAACTGCAAGCAGTAAAAGAAAAAAAAAAAACCACTTAACACGCACACAACAATAAAGCACACTGAGAGGGAGAGCCGAGACAATCCAATGGAGTCAACAGCGTACAGCAGAGCATCCCCCCCCCCCCTTTTTTTTTAGTTGCAATAGCAGAGCAAAATAACACAAAACAGTGAGTGCTGTAAGGTTAGAAAAGCAGACTACAATTGCAAAGCGATGTGAGGCTGTTGAAAAGAAAAAGAGTAAGCACAGCATAATTGTGCAGCGTTTATAGCTTAGTTCACAGAAGCAGAGTTTCTGATTCCAGGGAAGTGGCAAGCCAGCTTCCAGCAATCAAAGATGCAGGGGAATTCAAGAAAGCTCGAGAGAGAAAGTTGTTTCATACAGGCTCGATCACAGCAGCTTGACAAGTGTGTCTGGCCTGGACTGCGTGCAGTCACACAAACGTGGAATCGCATAGGTGTTCTCCCTAAAAGTGAAGGCTGAAAAGACAAAACACACACACTTTAATCAATACTGCACAAGCAGTCACTCACATATAAAGAAAGAAAGCGAGAAAGAAGCTCAAAATGCAGCAGCTGATTCCACAAAAGCGGGAAAGCCAACTCTCAGCACGAATGCAAGGAAACTGCAGTTGACTCAGAAGAGCTCTTTCAAAGTTCAGTAACACAGAAGCTTACCTTACAGAAAGTGAGAGGCAAAAGAGGAAATCTCTCTGCGGGTTGACTGTTTAATCCCTCGGTAGGCAGAACCGAGGACGTCACCCCACGGAGGAGCCTATCAGCAGCTCTGACATAAAATGCTCAGCGAGTACCTGACCTGTGGCAGGCATATCCAAAAATAATGTTGGGCTTCAAATTGAAAGGGAACCGTGAACCACCATAAAGGAATTGTCAAATGCAGTCTATTAGAATCACTGTTAAGTGAAAAAAGGAGGGTAGTGCTAATAATATCATTATTTTGTAGTACGTAAATTACATTCTTGTGAAACATTATCTTAGCTATGACAGTATTCAAAATTAAAGAATGAGAAGGTGTTAATTATTCTTACATAATGGTATTGATTTACATAATGTGCATAACTCACACCTTCAAGTTGTTAATTTTGTAACTATGTAGCTATGTATATTTTATAAATTTAAATATACATTTCATACTTTCATGTAACGTTTTTCATAAAAGTGTACCTAGTAAAAGCACCACTGTGTGGAGTGCAGGATGAGTAGTCCTGTTTGATTTGCGAATCTTGAATTCGGGCCTACAGAGAGTGCAGAATTGACCTCTGCATTCCTATATTGAGGGAGTAAAATTAGGTGTGAGTAGTTCACTTTATCACAAGCCCTACCAAGCTGGGGATCCCCACTGTGGTTCTGTAGCTTGGCAACATTCATTGCTTGGGAGTAGTGGATGAAAAGGGACGTTTGAACTGACAAAATGGGAGTTTTTAAAAGGTGGTTGCATTAATTCACTGGTATTTCTTAGTAGAACCTTAAACTATCCAGCTGAACTGTAACAGAAGCAACCTCCACTTCTTTCACAGTCTCTCACAAGCAATATATACAGTGGCTTGCAAAAGTATTCAGACCCCTGAACAATTCCCTCATATTACTGAATTACAACTGGTACATTGAAATTTCATTCTGTTTGATATTTTATTTTTAAACACTGAAACTCAGAATCAGTTATTGTAAGGTGACATTGGTTTTATGTTGGGAAATATTTTTTAAGAAAAATAAAAAACTGGAATATCTTGCTTGCATAAATATTCAACCCCTGTGCTGTGGAAGCTCCCAGTTTGCACCGATGAAAGAAATTGCCCTAGCGATGACACAATTACCTTACCATTGGCCTCCACCTGTGAACCATTAAAGTTGCTATCACATTTTCTGGATAACAACCCCACTTGAAGGATCATTGGTAAGGCTGTGAATCTGAAGGAAAATGGAGACCAAAGAGCATCCTGCAGAAGTTAGAGATAAAGAAATACAAATGCATAGATTAGGGAAAGGGTACAAAATAATATCCAAGTGTTTGGATATCCCAGTGAGCACAGTTGGATCAATAATCAGGAAGTGAAAGCTGCATCACACCACCCAGGCACTGCCAAGAAAAGGTTGATCCTCAAAACTCAGCGCTCATACAAGAAGGAGACTTGTGAGAGAAGCCACAGAGAGGCCAACAATCACTTTGAAGGAGCTACAGAGTTCAGTGGCTGGGAGTGGAGTAATGGTGCACCAGTCAACCATATCAAGAGCTCTGCATAACACTGGCCTGTATGGGAGGGTGGCAAGAAAGAAGCCATTTCTCAAAAAGTACCATCTGAAAGCACGTCTGGAGTTTGCCAGAAAGCATGAGAGTGACCCGGCTGCGAAGGTTTTGTGGTCAGATGAGACCAAGATAGAGCTTTTTGGCCAAAACTCAAAGCGCTATGTGTGGTGCAAACCTAACACTGCCCATGCCTCAAAACACACCATCCCTACAGTGAAGTATGGTGGTGGCAGCATCATGCTGTAGGGATGCTTCTCATCAGCAGGGACTGGGTATTTTGTTACAATTGAAGGAAGAATGGATGGAGCAAAATACAGGAAAATACTGCAAGAGAATCTGCTTCAGTCCACTATAAAATTGAAGCTTGGGAGGAAATTCACCTTTCAGCAGGACAATGATCCCAAGCACAAGGCCAAAGCAACATTGGAGTGGCTCAAGAACAAAAAGGTGAATGTCCTACAGTGGCCCAGTCAAAGTCCTGATCTCAATTCCATTGATCATCTGTGGTACTATTTGAAAATTGTGGTCCACAAGCGTCGTCCAACCAACCAGAACAACCTGGAGCAAATCTTCCAAGAAGTGTGGGCCAAAATCACTCTGACACTGTATGCAAAGCTAGTACATACTTACCCCAAAAGACTGAAAGCTGTTATTGCAGCGAAAGGTGGCTCTTCCAAATATTAACGTGTGGGGGTTGAAGCAAGATATTTCAGTTTTTTATTTTTCTTAAAAATATTTCCCAACATAAAGCCAATGTCACCTTACAATAATTGATTTTGAATTTAAGTGTTTTAAAACAAACAGTCGAACAGACGAAATTTCAATGTACCATTTGTAATTCAGTAATATGAGAGAATTGATCAAGGGTCTGAATACTTTTGCAAGGCACTGTATTTATATATATATATATATATATATATATTAGGGCTGTTCCGATTAACAGATTCATCGGGCTGATTAATTAACTGAAGAGTTGATCGCAGATACTTTTTTTTTTTTTTTTACAATTTAATCGTGCATTCTCCCTGTCTCTCCCTGGAAATGGTAGAACACTGTGGTTTTAAGCAGGTATAAAAAGTGGTTAAAGTTGTGTAAAAATCATAACTTATGTCTTGTTTTGTACAAGGATTGCTGATAGTGTGCTGCAGACGTACATATGTAATTGAAACTGCAATGTTTATCTATGTTGACTTAAATGATTGCCAAACGTGTGTCTGCAAAGTTACTCGTGTGCATTGTAACCAGAGCTGTTGAGCGCTGTGCTAAAATCCAGTGTGGCACATTTATCCTTAAACTCTTTAATTCATTCTAAACCTCAGAGTGTTTTTTGTTTCTGTGCTTATGCATTGCTAGTAATTGGTTAACCAGTACATGTAACTGTGCTGCTCTGGCCCTTGGGGCATGTGTGCCTGAGTTGAGATCCCTAAATCTTTTTTTTTTTTTTTACTAGGGTAATAGGTAACATCTGTACAATAAAATGTGTTTTTTTAAAAAAGACCAAATTCGCATTAGGCATATATTTATATATATATAGTAAACTGATTGGCCATAGATTGGGTTCGTGCCCCTTTAAGAACATGACCCAGCACCCAGAAATAAAAGCTTGATTTTTAAATTGCTTTCGCGCACTTTTAGTAAAAAATAAATCAAACCAACAAACAAAAACAAACAAACACCTAGCTCTCATTGAGCACTAACTAAACATATGCAGGTCCCTGACTAACACGCAGGACAGCTAAGCTGTTTACCTGACATATAACCCAAAACAAACTCTAATACAGATTTGTATAAAAACCAAACGTAGGTTTTTACCTCACCATAACACCTCGAGCTCCTCACTCTACAGCCACACACAGCCTGAGCAAACTGTTGGCTTTCCTTAAATACTCTGCACCACACTCTTTTATAATGATAGCCAGGTGTAGGGGATAATTAACAATAAAACAATTAACACAGTTAAACAAAACATGCATTTTCACATGTTTTTAGGAAGCGAGTAATCTGACCCTCCCCTATATATATATATATATATATATATATATACCTATATATATATATATATATATATATATATATAGATTTTTTTAGTCAAAAGTTTACATACCCCAATGGAAATTTATAATTTCTTGAAATTTCTCAAAAACAAAGAATTTTAGGAAAGATCTTTTGTACCAAAAGTTTTGCTTTTGTATATGAGGAAAAAAAGTTACAAGAAATAGATTTCTACAATTATTTATTTCAGCAAAACTCCAAAAATGCTAATTCAAAAGTATTCATACCCTTTGATAGTATTTTCTACAAGGTGCTAGAAATTATTAGTTTCCATATGATAATGTAGAACCTAATTCTTGAAAAGTCTACAAAATGATGGATTGTAGCTGAATATTCTTAGAGAATAGAAAAGGGTTAGGCATAGGATGACTGCTGTCATTACCAATAAGTCAGTATGGGAAAAAGTAAAGACCTATCTAAAGATGTTAGGCAGAAAATTATTTATTGTCATAAAGCTGGAGAAGGAAAAGATTTCCCAGCATTTGAGTATCCCAATTTCAACTATTGTTTCTATGATCAAGAAGTACAAGACTCATGGTACTGTCACAACACTCCATCAGTCTGGAAGAAAGAAGGTTCTTTCACCAAGAACAAGTAGAAGAATTGTGAGGAAGGTTAATTTCAAATGTATTGCATGGTGAAGGTCTCAATGGTCACAGGCCAAGGAAAAAGTCACTCTTAGGAAAACATCACAAGGACAATCGCTTAAAGTTTGCAAAATGGCATTTGAATGATGGATATGAGTTCTGGGAAATAGTTTTGTGGAGTGATGAAACAAAAATCGAGTTATTTGGTCAGGCTGGTAGTTATTACATTTGAAGAAAGTCTTGTGAGGCGTACAAGGAAAATAACACCATACCTAATGTCAAGCATGGAGGTGAATAATATATGTTTGTTTTTCCTCTAATGGCACAAGAAATTTAGTTAGGGAATACATGGTAAAATTTAGTTAGGGAATACATGGTAAAATGGAATCCATAGCATACCAAAAGATATTAGCCTTCTGCTACAAAACCTGGTTTAACACTTCAGCAATCCAAAGCACACACAAAGTCCACTTCTGAATGGTTAAAGCAGAATAAAATCATAGTTCTGGAATGGTCTAGACAAAGTCCCGATTGAGAATCTTTGGTCTGAGTTGAAGAAGTCTGTGCACAAGAGAAGTCCTCGGAATTTGAATGAACTGGAACAATTTTCCTGAAGAATGGTCAAAAATCAATAAAGAATCATGCCAAAAGTTCATTGACAAATATCCTAATAATTTAAAAGAGGTTATTATTGCTAAAGGTGCCTCAACTTGCTCTTAATTTCATTTTCCTTGTAAGTGTATGAATAACATAATAGTGTTTATTCTTACATTATCATGTTAAAAGAATCACAATTTGAACATGATAGTGTAAGAATAAGCCTTGTTTTAATTAATATAC
This sequence comes from Polyodon spathula, assembly GCF_017654505.1. Classification (NCBI taxonomy): domain Eukaryota; kingdom Metazoa; phylum Chordata; class Actinopteri; order Acipenseriformes; family Polyodontidae; genus Polyodon; species Polyodon spathula. Next base: position 21,347,147 of record NC_054534.1, on the reverse strand, counting down.
TTGAGGACCTGGATTTTATTAACGGGTGATGCCATCTTCTTCCTTTCTGTGGTTTTGCCACTGGAAGGTATCTCATTGACACATTTTCCCAAGGCACCCCTACTCTGGAGTGAGTTGGGAAAATATTTTAGCGCTGGTGTATACATGTTATATGTACAACATATCCAAATGTTGGGGAGCTGGCTATATATATATATATATATATATATATATATATATATATATATATATATATATATATACCACACACAACACACACACACACACACACACACACACACTCATAAACAAATGTATCTTCGCGTACATGTCTAATAGAATTATTTTTGCCATTTTTTATATTTCTTATCCAAACATATTTTTTAAATAAGATATATATATATATTAATAATATATATATATATATATATATATATATATATATATATATATATATATATATATATATATATATAATATATATATATATAATATATTATATAATATATATATAATATATATATATATATATATATATATATATATATATATATATATATATATATATATATATATATATAGTATTTAATATTTTATTATTAAATCTAAAATGATAAATGCATTAAGAAACATCAAAGCATTGGAGGTTTAAGCAAAAATAAAACAAAAACTACCCATGAAATTCAAAGTTCTTATCAGTCATGACTCTAGTTACAAGAAGACATGGTTTGCAATGTTGGTGAATACCATCTTAAAGCACAATAGAGTGTTGAAATCAGATCCCTTTAGTTTTCAGTATTCATTCAGTAAGTTATTTAAAAGCACCAACAACTCGTTGCTACAAAGAATAGATTTGCCAGGGGCAGTCTGAGTAATATCAATTTCAAGCAGTCTAATGGATTCAGTCAAGAATAAACTAAAAGACTCATTTTTGTCACAAATTTCTGTTTCGTAGAAATTTCTGTGTTTTCTCTTGCAGATATTGCTATTAAATATAAAAAAAGTAGTACATTTACAGAAACGACATTGAACAAGATCAGCATATTATTAAGTTCCTGCTGCATTAGTACAGAATGGCTTCCGACCTTTGCTTTACCCCTCTGGTGAAACAGGCAACTATGTAGTTATTCTCTATGGAGGACATGGCTTTTGACCAAGTGTAGTTTAAGACAACAGGATCTTGGAATGAACATCATGACAATCAGCTGATCGCTGCTTCTAATACCCCACAAGTCAGCAGCTTTTAATCATATTAACCAGAAGACAAAGCATTTGTTTTTTTAGGTTTTAAGGTTAAAAAAAAGAAGGATTAGGTTTTAACTAAAAATCAAGATCTACAGTATACTTATTATTCTCTGGCCATTTCATTATGATGTCAACAGTGCTCTTCATAATATATAAACTGCAAAAACAAACAGTGTTCTATTATTTAACGCTAGCTATAAGAACTCACACCACAATAATCCCTGATCCAGCGGCAATCTATTAAGAACGCAGTGTTAGCAATCCTGAGAATCAACTGATAAGCACATTCTTTTTTTAGTTAATCTGCTTAAGGACTGTGCTAAGTAATGAAAGAGCAGGATGAAGGGGCCCTTTTTATTAACAAAATATAAACCACCCTAGTAAATGTCTCATTAAGGCACTACTCTGTCTGTGCTTAATACTGTTTTACACTGGGGAGGCACTGACCAAATGGGCATTTTATACTAGCTCGCTGTAAATGGGTCTCTAAAGCATGATGAGTTAATCAAGTGTTAATGGTGTTCCATGACCTTGCAGCTTCAGTATTTAAAAATAGAATAAAGCAATCCCAGTCTGTTTTTGAAGGTATAGGGGTAGCAGCCTGAGATAAACAGGGGAACCGAAATAAGAGAATTGCATGGCAAAAACATAAAAGTGTATGGCAATTTAAATATTTGACTCAGAACGCAGTATATATAAATGACAGTGTCTGTCTTTTATCATGTATAGTTTTGTGTTGTCTGCTCGGGTCACAGATGAACCAAACTAAATGAAAGATTGGAATAATCTAGGTTGCATTAAAAAAACAGGTAAATTGTTGTTTTTAGTATAATTCTCTGTAAGCCTGTATGGTTTAGTGCAGTGTAATTAGCCAGCTTGAACATAAGCAAGTTTTAAAGTGAAGAGATCAATTGGATCAGCAGTCACCCAAGGGAACAAGGCTTTTAAAAAAATATTCCACCATGTGATCTGAAAACATCAATACCCTCATAAAGCCTCTTTGATTTGTATTGACGCTGACTGGGCTGAAAATTCACATATATCATTGTTTACCTACTTTTTACAGTACTTTTAATGTGTTTATGATTTATAGAAGCAGTGATTCCATTTACACAAAGGGATATCTCCAGCCTCCCAGCCCTCCTCCATGCTTAGCTTTCCACATGACAAAATGAAAAAGGAAATCACTTGTCACACTGTGAATAAATTACTGCAAGGCTTCTCATATGTGGCGCATGTTTTCCTTTATAAGTAAAACTAACAGCAGTGTAGATTTCCATGATAGGAGTAACTGCTAGTCTAAGCATTCAGCCTGTCCACTGGCAAGCAGAGCTGCTGACTTGTATCATAGCTAGGATGATTCCTTGTTTTGAATGAAAATGAATAGTCCAGTGGAGGACAATACTGGATAGTCTTACAAGGGAAAAGAATGCGCTTTTTTTGAGCTTCACTGACAAGGCTACTTTTATTAAGCAGAACATAATGTTCTCGTTAGTTGGATAACCTGAGAGTACTAAAATATGCAGAGGAAATAAAGCAGCTCTCAGTGGTGCAATGTTGTAGGGCGGCCAACTCCAGCTAACCAGAGCTAGAAGGTTTCAATCAGGATGTAGTTTTTTTTTTTTTTACTTTTTTTTTTTTTTACTTTTTGTACATGAGACAGATGTCAGACTTGAGCAAGCCATTACACGTGTATAGTCTGTTTATTAAATAAGAAAATCCCAAATTTGTAAAAATCTGTAGGTTCTGTTAAAGGGTTGGTGAAACTTAGCTTAACATCAGATATGTATCTGAAGTAGGGGTGTGCTTAATAATTTTTGATTACATTGTAAACGTACAAAGCACTAAAGCCTTAAATATAAATACATAAATACTTATTAAATAGACACAGTAAATATTGCCTCCATAAATGTATTATTCTGTAGCTACTGGTTTGCTGTCTCTGAACAAAATAATAGAGACATTGCTTTTTGCAAGTGCTTGCAGGAATGCTAAGGTGAAAAAACAGCTTAGAGACACCACGGCTACAGTGTGCAATTGCATTGCACTGTTAATGAAAGAAGTGACCGCAGGCATTAGGCTTGCTCTCTCTGCATGAATAATTCACTGACGGCCCTCTTTATTGGAGGCAGCCACTTCAACAGAATGATTTTAAGCCCCAGATGGATTGACGAGGGTACTGAGAGATAAATTACGGCAGAGCCCACAGCTATATTCATAAATTGAAGTATACATTTATTTACTCATCTAATCTGTAACTGTACTGTTTTGAATATAAAAAAGAGCAATCCATTAAGTAAATGGTCAGTACTTAAGTTAAAAGGTCACACTTTTATTCCCCTCTCTTTCTCTTTCTGTTTGGTAATTGCTTAAAGTGTAAACTAATTATAGAAGTGCTTTTTGAGGACAACAGTTTCATTCCTTTACATATCATTACACTGTAATGTAATTTCATCCATTACACTGCATGTGAAATATTGCAATCTTACACATTTATGATTTATATTATATTTCAAGGGATAACATAAATTATAACTGTACACAATAAAAAGTGTCTATAGCTTTTAATTCAGTAAGCCATGTTAAAATATATTTAGACATACATATTTATTCCATGGCTGACAGCCACTGTGTTATTTGCTGTTGACAACATTTCCGGTACCAGTGTGAGTGATAAAAAGTGTAGTTGCATGACTTTTAGCATATACTGTCATGCAATGTTAAAGAGATGAAAGCTTAAACAAAGTAACACCCAGGGTGAAACCGTTATTTGGTGTAACACCTTTAAACCCAAACACCCACCCAAAGCATACCTTGTTAATGACAGTGTAATTTAAGAAATCTGAGAAAGCCTCCTAGCCTCCCCCCAGGGAAGCATTAGGTATTATACATTTACACGAGTGCAAGCTTTTTTTTTCTGCTTGTTTGAACAAGTCAATATTACTTATTTTAAGGGACTAACTAAATACATGTTAGATGAATGATAATAGCTCAGAGAAATAGAAATCCAAAAACAACATTATTCATTAATTCTTCCTTAAATAGGCTGTTTGGATCTCTCTTGAGTATGCTGCTCTATTGTTTGCAAAGGAGGTTTTCTCAGACTTGTCCCAATAATGACTCCTCCACAAACTCAGCATGTTTATGTCTTAACTAAATAATTGTTTTGCTGTTGTTTAAAAAGTAACATCTGAATAAACAGCTTGTTAACAACAAGTTAATGGCACAGTCGCAGAATCCACAGTTTTCAATGCTGAAGGAATTTAGAGCTACAACCATGTCTTTAGTGAGATCATTTGTGCTGAACGCTTTGTAATCATCCATGTGTGGGGGATGGGCAAGCATGAATTTAGCAGCCCTAATGTAAGCCAGAAGAAATTCCAATGAGATGTGTTATAGCTGTTATGGTAACAAGGGCTTTGGTTGCATGAATTTAAACGGGTTAATGCCTTGATGTTAATAAATACCATACTATAGCCGATTGCTTTTCTTTTTTTATCTGGTGAGGCATCACAGTGATTGTGCTTTAGTTTGGCATGTTGTGTGTGATGTAGGGAATAGACAAAAGACACAGGTTATGGTATCTGTATGAGGGCAAAGGTCCAAAGTCTGACCTATTTGTGTTTTGTATTTGAACAAAATAAATTATATATATAAATTCAAAGTATCTTTCAAACACAAAAAGTCAACGGAACATTATTATACTGGTTTGTAAAATACAGTCCATAGCTATTGACACGTGGTTATGGGGAAAACGCTTCCTTGAAACTTGGTGGACTTTCATTATGCAGAACTAGGAAATAAAAAGTTGCATCTTTTTGGTTTACTCTAGGTTAAAACTGGGCTTTAGAAAATAAATATTGATTTACTGCAGTCCAAATTGCCAGTTTAACAGTATTTCTGTATCTGATTTGTTTGTACACAGTTACTACTATGGACTGTGACGCCTTGTAATTAACGCTTCCTCATTAGCTCATGCAGGGAAAGCACAGACAAAAACAGATGACGGGCTTTGTTTTAGTTACATTCTTCTCAGACATGGGAGCACTTAAGGGAGAGCTGTAAGCTCACCAGAACACCATATGGAGCAGAAAGCAAGGCTTAAAGATGTATTTTTAAACAGCACCTCAGAGCTGGAAGACTATCCTGGGGGGTGGGTGGTAAACAAAAGCTCTAATTTAAATATAGTCCACACTAACACCTAGTGACAGAGCAACCAAATAAATAGGCAGAGCTAAAACCTCAAATTAGTATGAAAATATAAGAGCACCAATGCCAGTTAAGGGAATGCAGACTAATTGCGCTGAGGTGTATTAATCAATTCTGGTTAGGGACAATGAATCCAGTAACCTAATTTAGTGTTTCATTATTAATGTTTCCGAACTTGAAGGTTATATCAATAAACAGCTTTATAAAGTGGATTGTCCTAAATTAAAATTGCTCTATAAACCCTGTATTCTCTGTAACTTTTTAATAGTTGTTATAATAGGCATTCAGCCTGGCCAATAAACAGGTGTAACATTAACTTCATCATGAAGCAAATCTGTTTTGTATTTCTATTTGAACAATGTTGATGCCAGCAAAAAGCTTCAAGGCCATACAATATGTAAGTATTTTGTCACTGATGTTTGTACAAGGGGAGTAAAGCTCAACCACTAATCTGTAAATAACATAACAAACAAGTGACTTGTTACATCAGCACATATGAACTCATTTTAACTTTAAAACAGTTTAGGTAAAACTTGCAGATGGTCTACAGTAAAGTTCATGGTTCTTGCAGCTATCTGTTGTTAACCCTTAGTGGTTCCTAGTGTTTTTCTCTGGAGAAGCAATACAAAAATGATAGAAGAGCATACCTAAGACTGGGTAATAGTAACTAATCTATGGAGGGCTACCTGAAAACTAAATTCACATCACGGTATTTCATATTTTGGGATTGCAAAGCAATAGTAAAGGCTTAAATAGAATGAACTTATATGCATTTCTGTTCTCTTTATTAAGCTATATTCGTCAAACACAACCACCAGAAATCAAAACAACCAACAGATTTGAGTCACTTCAGAATTGTGATGAGCAGAACCAACAACAAGAGAATGAAAGGAACAACATCCAGGACCCCATTGACAGTGGTGACCAGACAGCAAAAAGAAGGGAGGTCATGATTGTTGGGGACTCCATATTGAGAAACACAGCAAGTTCAGTTCGCAGTTTGGACCCCCTTACTACAACAGTGTGCTGCCTTCCGGGAGCCTCGGTCAAGCACATCACTGAGAACGTGGACAGGCTCCTGGAACGAACAGGAGACGACCCGGTAGTAGTCGTCCATATCGGTACAAACAACATTGGAAGAGACAGACCAAAATCCCTGCAAAATAAATTCAGAGAGCTAGGAAGGAAATTAAAAGAGAAAACCAAAACTGTGGTATTTTCTGGTATACTACCGGCACCTTGCAAAGGACCATATGGACAGCTAGAAATAATTAATCAAAACGAATGGCTGAAGACGTGGTGCACACGGGAAGGCTTCACCTATCTTGATCATTGGACCACATTCTACAACGAGGACTATCTGTATAGACGGGATGGACTGCATTTAAATAACAAGGGAACTAGTCTACTCGGAGAAAAGATCCTCGAGCAGGTTCGGAAGCATTTAAACTAGAAAGGAAGGGGGGAGAAATCAACAAAAAAACAGAAGGGAGACCGCATCAAAACAAGAACAACAACTCAGGTAAGACAACCATTAAATGTATTTATCTAAATGCTAGAAGTATCAGAAACAAAATTCTAGAACTTGAAGCTACTGCACTAACAGGTAACTATGATGTGATAGGTGTTACAGAAACGTGGTTATCTGAGAGTGATGGGGACGAATATAATATTTGTGGGTATACACTGTATAGGAAAGACAGGCAGGACAGAAGAGGAGGAGGGGTAGCGCTATACATAAGAAACAGTCTTGAAGCCCAGGTGTTAAACCTGGACAAAGAAAATAAAACCGAATCAATATGGGTCAGAATAACAGACAAAAATTCAAAAGGCATAATAATAGGAGCATGCTATAGACCGCCAGATTCAGACGGTGAGCACAATAATCTGTTATACAATGACATTAGAAATGTGTGTAGCAAAGGAGAAGCCATACTAATGGGGGATTTCAACTTCCCCCAAATAAAATGGGAAAACCCGGTGGGTAGCGCGAAGGATGAAATAGAAATGGTGGAAATGACAAATGACTGCTTCCTAACACAATTTGTGAAGGCACCCACTAGAGGGGAGGCATGCCTTGATTTAGTCTTTTCAAATAACGAAGATAGAATAACTAAAACAGAGGTCAGAGAACCACTGGCAAACTCAGACCATAACATGGTCTCATTTGAAGTGTTTTTTAAATCCCCAAAAGTAAAGACTAAAGTTAAGGTTTACAATTTTAGAAAAGCAAACTATGAAGGCATGAAACAGAGACTAACAGAAGTAGATTGGAGTAAAATAGAGAAAACACCCACAGAAGAAGGATGGTTGTTCTTCAAAAATGTAGTACTAGAGGCGCAAAACAATTACATCCCTAAAGTAGACAAATCTAAATGTAAAACTAAATTGCCAAAATGGTTTAATAGATCAATTAAAAAAAATATTCAGCGAAAAAAGGCACTTTACAGAGCATTAAAAAAGGACCAAAAAGAAAGTACGCAGAAAGAGTACACGGAACTGCAAACGCAAGTCAAAAAGGAAGTTAGAAAGGCCAAGAGAGAAATAGAAATGAACATTGCTAAGGGAGCTAAAACCAATTCCAAAATGTTTTTCCAATATTACAACAGCAAGAGAACATTCAAAGAGGAGATTAAATGTTTAAGAGATACAAATGGCAAAATCGTAGAGGAAGAAAAAAAAAATAGCAAATATGTTAAATGATTACTTTTCACAAGTTTTTACAAAGGAAGATACTGACAACATGCCCCACATGTCATCCAGTTCCTATCCAGTTTTAAATAACTTTAGCATAACTGAGGCAGAAGTGTTAAAGGGACTAGGAGCTCTTAAAATAAACAAATCCCCTGGGCCGGATGAGATCCTCCCAGTAGTACTCAAAGAAATGAAAGAAGTAATTTACAAACCGCTAACCAAGATCATGCAGCAGTCTCTTGACACAGGGGTGGTACCGACAGACTGGAAAATTGCAAACGTAATACCGATCCACAAAAAGGGAAACAAAACTGAACCAGGTAACTACAGACCAGTAAGCCTGACTTCTATTATATGCAAACTTATGGAAACTATAATAAGATCCAAAATGGAAAATTACCTATATGGTAACAGGGTACTGGGAGACAGTCAACATGGTTTTAGGAAAGGGAGATCGTGCCTAACTAACTTGCTTGATTTTTTTGAGGATGCAACATCGATAATGGATAATTGCAAAGCATATGACATGGTTTATTTAGATTTCCAGAAAGCTTTTGACAAAGTCCCGCACAAAAGATTAATTCTCAAACTGAACGCAGTTGGGATTCAAGGAAACACATGTACATGGATTAGGGAGTGGTTAACATGTAGAAAACAGAAAGTACTGATTAGAGGAAAAACCTCAGAATGGAGTGTGGTAACCAGCGGTGTACCACAGGGATCAGTATTAGGTCCTCTGCTATTCCTAATCTACATTAATGATTTAGATTCTGGTATAGTAAGCAAACTTGTTAAATTTGCAGACGACACAAAAGTAGGAGGAGTGGCAAACACTGTTGCAGCAGCAAAGGTCATTCAAAATGATCTAGACAAGATTCAGAACTGGGCAGACACATGGCAAATGACATTTAATAGAGAAAAGTGTAAGGTACTGCACGCAGGAAATAAAAATGTACATTATAAATATCATATGGGAGATATTGAAATTGGAGAAGGAATCTATGAAAAAGACCTAGGAGTTTTTGTTGACTCAGAAATGTCTTCATCTAGACAATGTGGGGAAGCTATAAAAAAGGCTAACAAGATGCTCGGATACATTGTGAAAAGTGTTGAATTTAAATCAAGGGAAGTAATGTTAAAACTGTACAATGCACTTAGTAAGACCTCATCTTGAATATTGTGTGCAGTTCTGGTCACCTCGCTATAAAAAAGATATTGCTGCTCTAGAAAGAGTGCAAAGAAGAGCGACCAGAATTATTCCGGGCTTAAAAGGCATGTCATATGCAGACAGGCTAAAAGAATTGAATCTGTTCAGTCTTGAACAAAGAAGACTACGTGGCGACCTAATTCAAGCATTCAAAATTCTAAAAGGTATTGACAGTGTCGACCCAAGGGACTTTTTCAGCCTGAAAAAAGAAACAAGGACCAGGGGTCACAAATGGAGTTTAGAAAAAGGGGCATTCAGAACAGAAAATAGGAGACACTTTTTTACACAGAGAATTGTGAGGGTCTGGAATCAACTCCCCAGTAATGTTGTTGAAGCTGACACCCTGGGATCCTTCAAGAAGCTGCTTGATGAGATTTTGGGATCAATAAGCTACTAACAACCAAACGAGCAAGATGGGCCGAATGGCCTCCTCTCGTTTGTAAACTTTCTTATGTTCTTATGTTCTTATATACAGCACCACCAATGATTGCTTTCATAATTTGGTATCCACATGTGTAATTGTTGTCTTAAAAAAAAAAAAGTAATTTCCATATTTGGTGGGGATGGTTAGATATTTGTTTTTACTATCAGTCATTACAGTGGGTTTTATTTTAAACATTAATTTCTATAAAATCTACTCATGTCTGAATAGTAGAAATTAGTGGCCTGCGATTTTGTGAGGTAAGTTGATACATGTTTTTTTTTTGTTTGTTTTTTTAAAGCCCACTGGCTTATTGGCAAAGCAGAAGCTGTTCTTGTGTAGACTTCACACTGAATCAGTGCTTCACCCTTAGATAACCTGTTTTAGTGATTACATTATCGGCTCAGATCTTTTATGCCTTGAGGAAACAGTGTATAAAACCAGAGCTCAGGCTGATTATTAAAAGGAAACTCACTAAATTGTTTTATAAAGACAGAGAGAGTAAATATGGAAAAACCAAGTGCCAAGTTGGTCTGTTATTGGAGGAACAATGTGATCTCAAGCTACTGCCCACAATGTAGATGGTATGTCAGCCCTATTTCTGAAAATGGGTTTGCAAACATTTGCCTGTAGCTGCCATTTTAGGCAAGGATTAAAACTGCTTGATTTGAACCAGTATTATGTGGGTCATTCTCATGTTAAAGCAAGCCATTTATGTTTAAAAGTAATTTGAGTTTTGGAAAACCATGTTAGCCTTATCGATATCTTTCAGCCTTCTTTTATTTAACCTTCAAAATAGCTACAGGCATCTATATATTGTTTTTCCTCATGAAAAGGTCATACAGTGTGAATTAAAAGACCCTGCTCATACAGAATAATAAATAGAGTAGGGCTGTTTTGATGGCTTGAATATATATTTTTTTATTTTATTTTTTTTTAACTTGTCTAGAAATGGCAGTTTATGAGAGTAATTTACAAGGCAACAGTGGGCTAACAACTCAGAAGAAACCAGACCCAGTCTCTTCAGGAAAAAAGGTACTTGTGTTGTGAATACTATTCCAGCAACTGAAAAAGTAAACAAGTTAATATATATAGTTTTTCTTTCTAGGCAAGTCCAAACAGAGAAAAAATTATACTAGCTCAGAAGCAGGGCATAAAAACTACCTTGGCTGTAGTTGATGGAGGATGGGAGGAGGGTGCTAGCGCCTTGTACAACAGTGTAATTCGAACTGGATGTCTTTGTAATGATTGGCCTTTCTGAACAAACTTCCATCAATGGTGCCTGCATGCCTGCTAATTAGTGCCAACTGTGATAAGAACAGTGTTTTGTTGATACATGCCTACATGGTGCTGGGTTAAAAACACCAGACCTCATGTTACATAAATTGATGTAGTGGAGTATGATTTTCAACCACTAATGACCTAGTCTGAAGACTAAAATTGCCAGTAGACCGAGCCTCATCCATTACTTCCATCTTTTGTTTATTATTATGTCCTCAGTAGTATACGCTTCAATATATTTTTCTCTATCCAAACACATAGTTTTGTGCTGAAGACATCTAAAAGCTCTCACATTTGTGTCCACAGTCTATAAGACTCCAAGCAATGCATTTGTATTTCGAAGCAAAGACTCATCATTCATTCAAAATACTTGCATTAGTTTTTTTTCAGTGATGGACAACTGAACATGTTATATGCTAGAATATTATTTAAATTAGAAAATAATCGTATTTACATAACAAAGGGTGAATTGAAGCAAGATTTTCAATTGTAATATCACAAGCATAAACATGTTTAATTTGGTAGAGAAAGCTGCAATAAACTACGTCTCATAGTGCAGTGCTAACAGGCAATCCAGGTTTTAGTAAGTCTGTGGGAGAGCAATAAAAATAGCAAGTTCCTTATCATGAAAGCAATACAATCTTTTACAGTGCAGGGATGGAATGTGCATGTTTTGCCAGATTTGCTAATCTGTGCAGACAAGTACATTCTAGACACGTACGTATGTCCTGTTTAAAGAAGGAAAAGGGATAATTATGTAAAGATATTAATGTAATGTTCTGAGTCATAAAATGCGTTTGAAATGAGTGATTGCATGATAGATAGGTTCATAGGTTGAATGCATGCTGTATTTGTATAACTATTCCAAGCCTTTGACTGAAGAAACCTTGGAATTATGAGGCCAAAAGAAAATTCCTACTACTGTTGTAGACAAGAATATAGCATAAAGGGTGTGTGGGTGGGATACTGAGAATCTAGGAGTTTGAGATATAAAATTGCGCACAGCTGCAGGAATTTGAAAGTATTTGCAAGACAGATTTGAATCTTGTCTCAACCCACTAGCCCATAATTATTTTGTTTCTCTCATACATGTAGCTTTCAGATGTGAAAAACAAAAAAAGCATCAGAAGAAAGTGGAGTGGCAGTAGAAAAAGACATTTTTGTTTACTCATAGCGAATATTTTGATAGTAAAGTCACACTAGAGGGTTGATGTAAGGATACGTGCAAAGTAATTTGTGGCTGCAAAACACCTGTGTTTAAAACATGTATTCAAATGAAGAAAAGAGCATGGAATTGGGCTGGGATCTGGAATACTAAGCAGGCGCAAACATTATAATAAGATGTAAGGATTTTGCCTTGTACTTGGGCAATTGCTGACCCTCCAAAATCTTTGCACTTCCTCTGGTGCAAACCATTGTAGAAGCAGGTCATTAAAAGTAGTATAAAACCACACACCTACAGAGACCTGTCATTGGCCTCAGTATGGCTGCTGTGGTACACTTCCGGGTGCGGCGACGCTTGGCTCTTGTTGAGGACAGGCAGGAAAACCAGAGGAGAAGGGCAAAACTTAGAAGACCCTGCATATTCAAACCCAGGGTCACTTTGTTTGGGATGCCGGAGGATGTGGTGGTAAGGCATTATTGTCTCACTCCACAGGTCATCCTAGACCTAATAGCTGAATTTCACCTTTTCATCACCTGGTAGACTGTCCTCCTGGTAACACGGACAGCATTGACTTTTTCCACTATAGAGGACTATATGACCTCTTTGGTAGCATAACTCAAATATATCAATTTCATGTTGAATGACCTCAGCTGTAAGGACTTTCTGGTCTTCCTCAGAAAACTTTTCTTTACCGTTTGCTGCCCTTACTCTGACATATTTTTTTGTTTGGTTTGATTTCCGTCCTCCACAAATCTCATACAGTGCCTACTGTTCTCTGTACTCCTAACTCACCTCACCTCTGGGCTGTAAGTGCGACCCCTCATTATCATGATTACAGCACATTATTTGTGCATGTTAAGTAATTTGTATGGCTCTTAAGCTTACGTAGGCTGCAATGCAAAATAATTGCCTGGCTGCTAGTGAATTTGGATTTTGCAGTCACAATTTTTGCACTACGCCTATCCTTACATCAGCCCCTAAATCTTTGATCATGAAAAAAGAAATGCAATACACAACAGGCACATACATACAACTAGACCATGTACAAGCATAAGTATCCAGGAATTGCGACATGGTTTGAGGTGCTGTTTCATCTGGCTCTGCTTGCCTCTCCGTGTAAGTAAGTCCTGCATTGCTTGTTGTGTTTCCATGCATAATACCTTTCCCATACAAGGATGAATTACTGAGTATCACTAATTTCAAAACGTGCTGATCCACTGCTCCCTTGATTTGAAACCCCTGGTCTGTCATAAGCTGTTTTTAAGGAATATTTATATCTCACACTTTGGTATATCACTATGCTCTTATGAAAAGGTGTTTTTTTAAGGCATCCCTCTGTTGTAGTAAGATCTCACAGGAGGGTTCCAGCTTGTAAAGGTTAACCATGCAGAAATCAAGGCTTTGTGCATTTTTGCAAAGGTCAGAGTCATCAGCAGTTCCAGTGAGACTGCTGGGAAGGGCTGCAGCATAACCACCCAATGATTGCACCATGGCCCTGGGTTTCAATTCCTCTTCTGCCATCGCCGCCACAATCACTATCCATGTCACTGAGGGATAAGCTGCTGCTGAAGAAGCTGCTAAGTCACTTGAAATTCAATTTGTAGCTGACTAGAATCCACTCCTCCTCTTCTTTCCTTCCTGCTGCCTAGCCTGTGCTCTGCATTTCAAATGTCTTTAGCTGCAGCGAGTAGCTTAATAAATGGGATAGGTTTTGATTAATGTAGCAAGCTAGAAATAGACAATGATGTAATGCACAGCTCAGCAGGAACCACAGGCTTGGAACAAATTTATAGACGTTCCAACAGGGGAGGCAGAAGGCAGGGCTCAGCAGAATAGGCTTCTGATGGGAAGAATCCACAGCTAGCTGTGCTTTTCACCTTTTCCCTCTGTAACCCTCAATAATATTACACTGCATAATGAGGTTGTTTGGGATCTCAGAACTATTACAATCTTCCTTTAAATGCCACATACTTAGCAGCACTATATGCTTAATTCTGCTGACTGTTAAAATTATGTCTAAATGTATTTTAGAAACTGGATGTGTGATTCTATAAATCTATCTGCTCTGTGCTTGCTGAGCCTTTAGCTCATGCATGTTCATGCATAGTAGAAGACGCTAACCAGTGTTTTTAATCTTTATCAATTGCTATTCTATGTATCAGATATAAATGAGCATGCCTTATATAGCTTAGACTGTGATTGCATTTAGTCAGGGATTTCACTTGCTATGCAAACCAGACCAAGATGATGGAAACCCATGCAGAAATTCTACTGAACAAGCGGCTATGGTTAATTAAAAAACAGGATGCATTTCACCGACAGACAAGAAACAAAAAGACATAATATCTCCATAAGTAATGCATCTTTTTTAAGTGTCTTGCCCTCTAATTTAATACAATACTTCATAGGTGTGCGACTTTTCATGTAGCTGTTTATTGACAGTTAGAATATACAGTACACTGACATTCAGTAATCCACGCAGTGAAACATCTTGTTATTTGAAGGGGGAGCTAGTACCCACCCTACCCCACACCATCTCACCCATCCGTACCCCACCCCACCGCCTCTACCCCACCTCAAATGAATAAATAGGAAATGCAGACAAAGAGAGCACTGAAAAAAATATTTTTATATTAATGAAGATTATGTTTGAAGAAATGTGTTAGTTTTACCATTAAAACCTGACTATATCTTGTGTTTCCTGATACTGTGTTTCTTGCATGCAATTCATTAGCTGTAACTGTTGTAACTGTACTGCTGTAGCTGAAGCTATCACACACCTCCAAAATGCTGCAACTGAATCAGAAATGTCAAGGCTGAATACAACTAAAGAATTGTCATTTGGCAATTTCTTACCTAAAATCTGATTTCTCAAACGAAAAACTCTGATTTTCAAACTTGAAATATTGCTACATTTCAAATATGAAAAATGACAGTTTTGTTTCTTTGCTTAATACTGTATAATGATTGACTTATTCCTAGAATCAACCTGGGGAATAGGTATAACTATGTATTAAGGAAATACTTTTTGATGACACCACTAAGTGAATAATATCATATTACAAATATGTGATCCCTGAGACGTTGCATGCTGTAAAATAAAATAATAATAATACATTTTATTGGCAGAGAAGCTTTTTTTTTAAATTTAATCCACACCTTTCAGATAATGCTTGACTGCATTTATTGCTTGAATTAAAAAAAAAGGAAAATCAACATACTACAACAGAAAAAGGTAAAATCAATCACAGCACTAGATATTATTACCTTCCTTTTGCGAGACCCCAGTGACACTGTAGAATGCAATGAATGAAATATTATATTTTGATTAGCCCTGAGCAAACACCAGAAAGGAAACTGGAATATGAAAGTGATTTAGCCACCCCAGCGACATGGGTTGCTGTGCATACAGAACATATTACAAGAGCTTTCTGTACTAAACGCGTGCATTCTAAATTCAGCATTAGCCAACATGTTTTGCAATTGAATAACTTGGAGGAAAATCCGCAGCAGAGTTTTTAGAGCTAACTGCATGCATTCACCTCATCAAGAAGATCAATGCCTCATTGATTTTTCTCTTTCAGTTGCAGTGTCTAGATTATGCAGAATTCCAAACTGTTTTCCCAGACTTATCCATCCTCATTTTCCAGCAAACACTACTTAAGAGCAATAAAAACCTTCTTTATAACCGTACTGCGTTCAAAGTAACTGGGTTACATTGTTTTCTTTTTTCTTTTTTTTTTTCCAGTAGGCGTTTAATCTAGTTAAGGAACTTACTGAACCTATGTCAGGTATTTCAAACACTGCAATGAGCTTCCCTTATCACAGTTTGTTTTTATCAGTATGAAATATGATGTGGTGCATAACATATCTGTCCTTGCAATTGACTTATTATTGTTTAACACTACTTGTTGTTATCTGAAGGAAAGCGAGGACTGTCACATTCTCAACATGTGTTATAATCAGACCAGATTTGCATAGGAATCAAGCAACAGGGCATGCATTGCACCATTTAAGATTGAAAACGATAGGCTGCGGATGCAACCCTGGTTCCCTGAAAGAGAAAATAACCATCAAGGTATGGGATATTGCCGTCAGGCGGTAGGATTGGCTGAGCTTTATAGCAAAGCTGCCGATAGTCCTCCGCGCGAGCTAACGTGTAAGCCCGCCCCCCTGGGAGCTTACTATACGCAGCGCGCGTAGACTCTCTTCTTCTTTTGCTCTTCAGGCCGTGAAGGCTTCCGGATCAACCTTGCGGCTTGATGGTTATTTTCTCTTTCAGGGAACCGGGGTTGCATCCGCAACCTATCGTTCCCTTTCAATTCGAAAATAACCATCAAGGTATGGGAACAGTGTACCCAAGCCGTCGCGAGGGAGGATTCTCGGCAGTAGGACAGACTTACGTCATAAACCAACTGCGTAGGCAGTACATCTAGGCATATGCAGGCTGCGCCTCAGCGTCTATGCTCGCAATGACACCTGTCCTAAGGTGGGGTATTAACCACTACATTGGCAACCTGAGGTGCCATAGAGTGTAGTACAGATGCTCCAAATAATGGAGCAGAGGAATCCAACACGTTTAGTCTGTAAAACCTCATAAAGGTATGTGGTGTAGCCCAACTGGCTGCCGCGCAAATATCAGACACTGGTACCCCTCTAAAGAGGGCCCAGGACATTGCCATACCCTTAGTGGAATGCGCCTTCAACTGCCCTGGCGGTGGAAGGCCTGCAGACTCATAGGCTAATTTAATAGCATCCACTATCCAGTGGGAAAGGCGTTGTTTTGACAACGGCTGACCCAACGTCTTAGAACCATGGCATATGAACAGTTGTTCTGTTTGCCTCACGGTCTTTGCACAGTCAATATAACACCTCAACGCCCGCACAGGGCAGAGAATGTGTAACAGTTGTTCCTCTGGAGAGGAAAAGGGAGGAGGATGGAACTCCATCAATTCAACCGGCTGGTTCATGTGGAACGGAGATATAACCTTTGGCAAAAAGGCTGGATTTGGACGCATGGAGACCTTAGAACCGTCTTCTGTGAAGCGGATACATGAAGGATGCACTGACAGTGCATGTAACTTGCTGACGCGTTTTGCTGACACAACTGACAGCAAGAACGCGGTTTTTACAGACATGAGTTTCATATCCACTGTGTGTAGAGGCTCGAACGGTGCCTTGGTAAGGGCTTCTAGCACCACGTCAAGGCTCCATGACGGTAAGTTGGTCGTTCTTGGAGGTTGCAAGCGTCTTGCACCTTTAAGGAACTGAGATGCCCGAAAATGGCAACCTGGTGATAATCCGTCAATATGTACATGGCAGGCTGATATGGCGGCTAAATACACTTTAAGTGTAGAGGGAGACTTCCCTTCATCTAACAGTTTCTGTAAAAACTGTAATATCACTGCCATAGGACAAGATATTGGGTCATGGCCCCCCGCCAGACACCAATCTTGGAACACCACTTGTATGTGTACTGCGACCTGGTAGAGGGTGCTCTAGCGCTCTGAATGGTCGAGATCACCGCTGTCGAAAGCCCTAAGGCTGACAGGCGCTCCCATTCAGGGGCCAAGCCCATAGCTGCATGAGCTTGGGGTTCGGGTGCCAAAGCCGTCCTTCGGCCTGTGACAATAGGTCTACTCGCAGGGGAATCTCCCGCGGTTGACCGTGCAGTAACTGCACCACACTCGGGAACCATACTCCGAGGAGCAATCAGAATCACTGTTGCTTGCTCTACCCTGACCTTCTCCAAGAGGGCGGGGAGCATCGGAATCGGTGGAAACGCATATAGGAGGACTGGCGGCCACTCGTGAGCCAGTGCATCTACTCCTAGGGGGCTGTCGGGATCCCTCACAGAGAACCATAGGGGGCAGTGCGTGGTCTCTCGCGAAGCAAAGAGATCTACCTGCGCTCTGCCGAACCATTCCCAGATGCGCCTTACCACCTGAGGGTGGAGGTGCCATTTTCCTGCCAGAGGGCCTCCTCTGGATAGGAGGTCCACGGCGTAATTTGTTCTGCCCGGTAGGTGAACCGCACACAGAGAGGTCAAACGCGGCTGTGCCCACAGCAACAGCCGTGCTACCATTCGGTGAAGGCGGAGGAACCGTAGGCCGCCCTGACGGTTGATATACGCCACTGTCCTGAGTTCCAGAGCATTGATGTGGGCTGACCTCCAGGGTCCTGAGCACATTCCACGGGTCCCTGAACCATTCCAGACTGCTCCCCAACCTTGGTTGGAAGCGTCGGTTGTAACCACTTCCCTCCAGAAGATGGGACCCAGGTGAACGCCCTAGCGGATGTTTGCCGGAACTTTCCACCAGCATAGTGCTTCCCAGCAGGCTCGGGATACCATCAACCTGCGGTGTTTGTCTCTCCATGGGTGTAACGCGAAAGCATTGAACCAGGCCTGTAGAGGTCTCTGGTGTAATAAGCCCAAAGGAAGGGCTTGTGAGGCGGCAGCCATCAGCCCCAGCATGCGCTGACACAGCTCCATGCTGATTATTTCTCTCAACCTGAACAGGGAGAGACACCGTTCCAGCGAGGCAACTCTTTGTGTCGACAAGGTCGCTTCCATGGACACTGAGTCCAGACGCAGACCTACGAATTTGGTCTGTTGGCTTGGCACGAGGCGGCTCTTCTCTGAATTGACCTTCAGACCCAGCCGCTGCAGATGGTCCGTAACCATCACTGTGTGCTGTGCCAGCTGCTCCTTCGACTGCACGCAGACGAGCCAGTCATCCAGATAGTTCAGCAGGCGGACGTCTTGAGCCCGCAAGGGAGCTAGAATAGCGTCCACACACTTTGAAAAGGTTCGAGGAGCTAGTGACAGACCGAATGGAAGGACACAAAACTCGTACACCCTGCTCCGGAATGCGAAACGCAGATACTTCCTGTGACCCAGACAGATGAGAACGTGAAAATACACATCTGTCAGGTCCACGGTGGTAAACCAGTCGCCATGTCAGACTGACTGGATGATGTGCCTGTGCGTAAGCATCCTGAACGATAACCGCCGTAGGTATCTGTTCAGTGCTCACAGATCTAAAATAGGGTGGAACCCGACGTCCTTTTTGGGCACTAGGAAGTACTTGGAATAGAACCCCTGGTCGATCAGAGCAGGGTCTACTTGTTGAATGGCACGCTTCCTGAGCAGTGCCTGTATCTCCGCATTCAGAGCTGAGGACTGAACCGAATCCTTCACTGCAGTTACAACCACCCCCCTGAAGGGGGGAGGCTTAACCAGAACTGAAGGGTGTACCCGGTGGAAATGGTTTTGTGCACCCAGATGTTGTTGGTGCATTGTTGCCAGAACTGGAGCTGTGGAATGGTGTAAGAGTGGGCTAATAGCTGCCTGGATGTCTCAGGGCTGCTTTGGCTGTGCCCGTCCCCGAGGGGCCTGGCCAGAGCCACGAGGGTGTGACCTGCCACCTCTTCTAGGGCGCCATTCTACGCGGCGCGGCCCAGAAGATGGAGGCTGACCACACGCTGCTGCAGCTGAGGGAGGTGTCTTAGCAATCCGCAGCCATGGTAGGTGCTGTGGTAGTGTTCTACGCCACTATGCTCCTGTTGGCGATTAGGCTGGAAGGGCTTATGTGGCCATATTTTCGCCATCTGCTGGGATGCCTCCCGGGCTTTAGCAGAGCGCTACAGCATCTCCTCCACCACTGGGCCAAAGGTGTGCCCCGGTGTGATGGGAGCATCTAGTCACTCTATTCAAAACCTGTTAGGGAGAATAGGCATGCAAAAACCCAACAAAATATATATAACAAAAATATATATATCTCAATAATATGAAAGAAAAGGAAGACGGAGGCCCAACGTGGAAAGAACGCGATACAGAAGCAAAGTGTGAAAGAAAAGAGAAATATATATAATTAATATATATTTATATAGCGCTCAAAGGAGCAAACACTGAAATAAACTCAGAGAAGGGGCGGTAGCCAGCTTCTCAAGCTCAAGGCTGTCGAGTACAATCAGTGGAAATAAAGCTCACAGAGAGAACTTACGTGCTCAGAGTCTTACAAAGGCTGAAGGCAAAAGAGGAAGAGAGTCTCCGCGCGCTGCGTATAGTAAGCTCTCAGGGGGGCGGGCCTATCGGCAGCTTTGCTATAAAGCTCAGCCAATCCTACTGCCTGACGGCAATATCCCATATCTTGATGGTTATTTTCTAATTGAAAGGGAACACTCTTTATACACTGGTCTAGCCAGCAAGACTGTTTTGTCGTTGTTGGTTTTCGGTGCAGTCTGTGGTGAACAACTGAGACAAATGCAAACCTAAGAGGGTTCGCACACTGTACTTGATAATGATAATTGTGTCACATTTTGCTATATTTTTTTAGTTGCTTATTGTGCAACTCTGTATGCATTTCATTAAAACGTGAGGTGAATGAAAATACATCCCAC
Organism: Polyodon spathula; assembly: GCF_017654505.1. Lineage (NCBI taxonomy): Eukaryota > Metazoa > Chordata > Actinopteri > Acipenseriformes > Polyodontidae > Polyodon > Polyodon spathula. The sequence goes on along the minus strand of NC_054534.1, from coordinate 21,326,543 downwards.
TTTTGTACATTTGGTATTAAAATAACTGTTGATCAGAGTCATGCAATAAGGCTATAATCCAGTTAATTGGCAATGGATACAGAAGGACTTGACACTACTACTAATACATTTGACATTTGTTTGTACAGTGAAAGTTATTTATAAAGCACCATGCTGTAGGTGATGTTTGGAATTAATCAATTATCACTGATGTCTAATGTCTTAAAATCATTGAAATTTATATATCATAAATATATATATATATATATATATATATATATATATATATATATATATATATATATATATACATAAGACATCATGTACATAACCTAATTTATATAGCTAGGCTTAAACCAACTAACAAGAATGAAACATTCATATTATAATGAACTTATTTGGCTGAGATTCAGTTTTTCTGCCAGTAATCTAGTTGATCATAATAATATTTGGCTAAAGCGTGTTTTCAAAGCTTGTTACATTTTGTTTTTAATGTGCCTTCTAAATACAGTTGATGTTGACATACTTACTGTTCAACAGCAAATGAAAAAAGCTAAGATTTTGCTTGCTAAATTTTGAGTGGAAGGAGGTGTATGTGTCCTTTCTTTTGATCTAATCTTTTTTTTAAACATGAAAAAAAAAAAAAGTGCTAATTGGCAAGGGGATGGGCTTAAAAGCTCGGCATAATGACTCTCTTCTTCCTTCACTGTGCAAAGAGTCTCTTGGAACCTAGGAACACCTTTAACATAATGTAAAATAGCCAACTATTAGTTTTTAACAACATTAAGTCAGCAAAGCAGTGTAATTGAATGGATTCATCCACTGGTTGAAATTATAGCCCATTCTAGTGTTTTGTTTTATCATTTCCTTTGCCCTTTTCGATAATACATCTTAAAGTAACAAACACCTAATTATAAAAGAGACACTCAAAAAAGAGACATTTTCAAATGTTTTGGAACTGGGTGTAACTTGACACCTCAAATTAATGATACAGTTTAAGTACACTCTATGTGTGCAATCTGTGCAGACAGTATGTTAGAATAGTTTCTTTAAAACATGTTAATCTATGGATATACTGTAGCAATGTTTATTTTAACCCGTTTCCTATTGGAGTGTTTCATTACAAAAAATTGTGGTGCCAATAACTCAAATCTGTGGACATGTTAAGAGGGGAAATCCATCATTCTGGTATAAAAAATATCCTTATTTGACCAATAGAGTCACTGCATTCCATATTTAAATCACATCACATTAAACCACAGTATATTCAAACATGGTTTGTTTAGTCTTTGAAATCCTGAATCAGCATAGTAAAAACAATAGGAAAACACCCCCTGGCAGTTTCCCATTGCCTGCCTCTTAATCACTACCTCGAGGTCTATGGCACTTTCCTGTCAGGTATTTTACAGCTCATTAAAAGGGTTGGCTCAGCAATGATTATGCATGGTTGTCTTGAATTGCTAATAAAAGCTTTCCCTATCAAAGCATTAGTCAAGTCACAGTTGTCACACCCACTTATACTCAGCTCCGTGAGAAAGACTCAAAAGCTGAGTAAAATGGGTCTTCCTGTCCTCTATCATGTTTACACAGCCATAAAACTTTAACTGTATAGTGGGTGGGTTTAAGCCTGTCCCGAAAATCTGCTCTGCATACTCTTACTGTTTGACTTCTGCCTCGGCTTGTTATGTTAAGTGATAGGTTACCCACTCACTGGAAAACGTTAAAATGAACCAGTGCCAGCTTCCATATGTCTAAAATGGTTTGTTTTCAAATGCTTATTGGAATAGAAACAGATAAGCGTTACTCCAAAGGGTGGTTTACTACTCAGTTACTGTTTTTTTGTTTTATTATTGGCACAGCAAATGTAAAACTGAGCATGAAAGGCACAGCATGTTAACTCTAATATGGGTGTATGCTGTAGTAAATAACACAGCTATGCTTTCCCCTACAGATTCAGTCTCTAATATGTTTCTCTATTCCACACATTACTGGTATTACATGCTCTATAAATCAGAGGACTGACCAAAAAATAACAGCTCTGTCTCTGTATACACTTTTATACCACTGTAAACTACAACAGGGCAGTATTGAATCACTGTTGTGTTGTTTACCCATATCCTATTAAGGCCAGTTTCACACCAATGTTAATGTTACCTCCTATTGTTTCCTCACTTCACTGAATGTTATAGAGGCATTACAAACTAATTCTGTCTCATACAGTATTGCAGTTTCAAAGGAGGGCTTTGTTGTATTTTGAGCCTACAATATGATTGATAAGCTGCTCTGGAGTGCTCTAAGCATTACTATTACAAGAAATGCTTTATGTGTTTTTTTTTTTGTTTTTTTTTTTCTGTCAAGCAACAATTAGTTAAATAATAGAGCACATCGTTGCGGGCTCTACCGTGTGGTAGATGACCGCGACTGGAGTTATGCATCCTAAGCCACAGGCGAGGGCGCCAACGAAAGTCAATTCTGAAGAAAATGTAAGTCAAAAAGGAATAATCAAATCAAGTGAGACATGATAGAAAGGGTAATATTTCAAATTAGCAGGCCACATTCCTGATGCTATTTGATAGCCAAGGGCAAAATGTCACATGTAATAACCAGCTACTCAATGAGGACTTAAAAAAAAAATTGTAGAATAGTGACTGATCAACAAAGCCTGAAATTCATAAACCCTCTTACTTATTATGGCATTTTCTTTGGCACGCAATCATGTCATATAACTTTGTTTAAAGACACTGATCTAAAAATACAATACCTACCTGGCTGCATACTCCTTTCAGCAATATCACAATATCAGATTCTTTTTAAAATGGTTGTTCTTGCCAAAATCTTGTTTTAACTACAAACAATATTTGCTTCTTGTATTGATGAAGTCTCTATCTTATAAAGCTTGCAAGGTTTTCAGGCAAGAAATCTATAGTACAAGTGCCTGGTACATTTATTGGTTAATCTACAAACCTATTATCACCAAGTTCCAATTAAATTACAAGGTATATGAACCTATTTCCACCTCTGGACCTGCTGTTTCTAACTGCACAGAACCCAGCAGTCTCCAGGTCCTGGTTTTCTGCAAGACTCAAAGACCTCCAAAAAGGCGGTCTTTCTTTCTCGGACTGTTGTATGTCATAAAAAAAGCTTGGTTGGTGGTCAGATGCTTATGAGATCTACATAAGGAACAGTTTTAAAGACATTCTCGTTGCCCAACAACATCTGGAACCAGCATCCTAAAGAAGGACTTTATTCCAGGAGCCAAGCCTACCATATCATTTGTTATATTGAAAGAAAAAAGAAAAAAAACAAATGTTATATGATGCCACCTGGTATGTATAATTCTGCTATAGTAATTTTTTGCCTGTAGGGGAGGTGGCTGAAAGTCAGGGCCCTCTGTTACCTTCAAGTCACACAAGTAGATATCACATTATGTGATATATATATATATATATATATATATATATATATATATATATATATATATATATATATATATATATATATATATATATTTTTTTTTTTTTTGGGGGGGGGGGGGTTAACCTTTTTTTATTATTTTTGATATTTTTTTTTCAAATTCAGCAAAATGTATGATGTGGTGTAGGTGGTCATAATTCTATATGTATTTACATATATGTTTATTTATTTTTGGTTTTTGTTTTTTGTGCACCAGGATGAACACAGTGTACGACGTCTGAGTGAATAGGCATTCTCCACGAACCTCTCAGCCTCTCTGTTCCTTTGGGGGTGGGAGTTTACAATCCTTCTTCTTCACCAGGATGAACACGTTCCATAGATTTATTATTCCATTGTTTCTTTTTTAGCAGGCGGTAACCGGATGCTCCAAGAGATGAGGCTCCAACATTTTTCTTCATCCATTGTTGGGTTCAATGTTTTTGTAAATCTGTGAGATTTTGTATTATAATAAAGGTGGTTATTTAACACAAGATTCTCCTGACTGAAATACATTTATAGGGAAGGAGGTTTGTTCAGTGTAGGCCTGCTTATTAAGACAGCTGACAAACCTTCTGATAAGAAAGGAGACACTTAGGGTCTTAATCACACAATTGTTAAACATTGTCTACTGATAAAGAGGTGCATGGGTGGACTTTAGTAGTCCTGCTTGTCCCATTAAGCTCAGTTCTTTTTAGGCTCCCTGAACCTGCTTAGACAACCGAGTGGCTAATTATATATATATATATATATATATATATATATATATATATATATATATATATATTGATATATATATATTATATAAATACTTTTAATAAAATTAAAAAAAATGCTCAATAAAGAACTGTTCCTTTCATTCCAGTGATTACTTAATTTTTTTAAATTATTATTGTAGTTAGGTTATTATTATACACTAATAGGTATTTCAGAGACATGATTTGATTTTAGACAATTACTGTAACAGCTGAAAATTGTGACTAATAATATTTTCCATTGTCAACAATTGTATAATTCTGGTCTTAATTAAACCTTGTTTTGAAGATAAATCAATTTTAAAAGGCCATATATGTTGTGGTAACTGTATAAAATACAAGATTGTATAATATATAAATATATGGACTGTAATACTCAAATGTATCTGCAAAATAGATCAATGTCACACAAGGCATTAAAACATTGAAATAAACATATTTTGAGCAGACTTCTGTCTACCATATCTTCTTTTTGTGAACTCGCAATGCTTTGTTAATGCGTTCCTTCTGTTCCTTTCATTCTTCACCTTCTAAGCTTCAAATACATATTAACCTTGAAACTAAAATGTACCTGGTATAGAAAGAGAGAAACAAAATCTAATTTGAAATTATGAATATCAGAGTTTATTAAGTAGTCTTCTACACAAGCCTGTCTCCTGTACTCTTAATCTTTGACCAAATGGAATCCATAGGGCTCAAAATCTCTCTAGCTCTGCCACCACAGCGTCAGTCCCTTGTGCTGTCAATTAACTGCTATTAGCACATAGATCTGCAGTTATAATCACCAAATAATCATGACAGCTTCCGTTGACTGAAGATGTCTGATACTCCTACAGTTGTAAGTGTAGTCTAGTACTTGGCCTGGTACAGTGAAGGGGGAGGCTCACACACAGGTGACAGGTTTTTTTCTTTAGTCTAACAAATATTTGCTCACATTGCCCTTTCTATGGAAGAAAGGTGAACTCATTAATAAAACACACATTTATTAATGTGTTGATTTCTAAACAAAAACATCAGCCCTTCCTTCAACTTTACAATTCAGTATCGATTAGTATCAATTAACTTTTTCTTTAAGTGTTTGTAAAGCTAATTGGAAGCTAATTTTCCTCTCATTCGGCACGCTGATATTTTTTTTTACTTCTGTACTGCTGTACCGAAGCAATAAACTGACAATGAAAATATGCTGCAAATGCAACTGATTCATCAAGTAAACCTTTCCTAAAACCTGACACAAGCCACTGCTGTGGCAACTGACATATGTATTTCTGTGTCAAGTTTAATCACAGAACACAACTTGCCCAGGACTATAATTCCACAATTCACTGCAGAGGTGACACTTTTTTACGGAAAGTGAAAAAAAAAAAAATTCATATGAAAAGGATGAAGAAAGGCAAGTCAAATAATCACTTATAGAATATAAATTTTAGTTAGTTTGATCACAAAAGGATACTCCTACACAGGACAGCTTTTATTTAAAAATACTTCATATGGCCTCCTACTAACAAACATGATTTATATAGTGATTCAGATACCATATTTTCAGATACCAGCAATTGTCCAGTGACCCAGATATAAGCTTGTTTTTAATGGCTGAGCTTAAGAACTCACTGTTCTCTCCTTCTCCCTGCACTTCTGCCATGCATATCTATCCACACCATTTCTATTAGAAAAGAGACCTGTTATCTTTTTCCAGAAATTGTGATGGTCCGAAGGAGAATGGAGCTGAATGGAATTCCAACACAATTTACAGTTTTTTTTTTTTTTTTTTTTTTTTTTTTTTTTACACATATCTGGTGTAACATCCACTGAGACATTCTCACACCGATCAAGAAGACTTTTTATGCACTTCTCCATCCCCTTTGCTGCAATTGTGCTTCAAGGGGAACAGGATTCCTACTCTAAAAGGATAGTAGTTCTCACAGGAACTAAAACAGATTGTAAAATAAGACACAGGCTGTTGCCCTGAACAGCATTGCTTAGTTTTCATACACTGCACCAAATGTAATATCAGTTTTAGTTTTAAAAATTAAAAACAGTATTTATCAGCTGTATTCTTTAAGGGGGGGGAGAATGTTTTGTTTATAGAGGTAAATCGGCTAGCAACAATAAAAGCAATCGTCCAGATCCGTTTTTGAAAAGGGGTATGGATGAATGAAGCAAGCACAGCTTTGCATTCTTTTTTTTTTTTTCAAAACATGTTTCTTAGCACAGATAAGAAAAAGGTGAAAGGCAAAACAGGTCAAACAATAAAATAAAGGTTGCACTGTTGTTTACAAGATACAGAGGAATAAAGCATAATAATAAAGGGCATTCTGGACTGAATGCAGTATATTACATCATGTCATTTGTTTTTTCATCAGTGGCAGTATCAGGTGTTCTATTGTATATATCGTAACAGAAAATGTGTCCCATTTGTTTTCATTTCTCACAATCGCTGCATATTAAGTGATGTTTTTTTTTCTTTCAATTGCCTACTTTAAAGTTGTTTATATGAAAAGGAAAAACTGAATAATCAACCTTAAGTATAAAAGGGTCCTTCAGTAACTCAGTTAATGTAATGCCATGTAATGTAAGTAATATATTCAAGCTTCAGTACACAACCATTGTGTACCTGGATCTTGTAAAGTAAACTGTGGGTTTAAACTGGCACTGATTATCCTACCCGTCTTGTTTATTTAGGCTACAGAAACTAACACCTGCGGTAGTGAATGACTTATGGTGTGAGTCTATATGGGCTCTGTGGAGAGCACTTGTCAGTAAACTATGGCAAGCTGAATTTCTCAGCCAAAGCATCTTAATTTAAATTAAACAGTGCTCCCTTGTCATTTCATGATTCAATAATTCACGAATTTGGTTAATTCACGGTTAGATCACATTGAAAAGTAAATTAAACATATACCAAACTTTATTAAATAAAAGACCTCTGATCATTCACTACTTTCAATATTTCACTGTTTTGTCTGTAAGACATTTAGAAAAGTATCAAGGAAGCACTGTATTTTAAATAGTGTACTTGTTACTTTGATAATTGCCTCATGGTTTATCATTAGTTCAAAGAAATGTGCCTGTTTTAATAGTTCAATCTAGACAAATGAAGTTATCAAGCAAAAAAAAAAAAAAAAAAAAAAACCTCATAAATAGAGTTTATATTAGTCATAATGAGATCTGAAAACCCTGATGTGTGTCCAATAAGATGTGCATATTCGGCGAACATGGCTAGAGACAGAGGTAATTAAATAGTGTTGATTGTATATCCTGTCATGGAGGTATGTGGGCTCCTTAAGTGTGTGTTGGTTTTTGTTGTTGCTTTTTTTAAAAAAAAGCTGTGGTTGGAGATTTCAAGTGACAATATCATGCGTAGAGTCGGCTTCGCCTACTGGGGACACCGATAATCAGGATTGCTGCTTAAATGGGATACAGCTCTGGAAGACAGTTCTTCCCAATGCTATTTATGTAGTTTAATTGGTACTTCAAATGATGAATAGAGATTGCTTTTCAGAGCAAGACAGGTCACGTAGCACAGTACTGTGAGTACGTTATTAAACTGTGACTTGCGTAAACCATGTTGAACTCTTGAAGAAAGAGAAGTCTCCTGTGATTTCTCAGGCTTCTGTTACAAAGAAAGTTGGTGTGTCAACATTGCAGGTGTGATTAATTTTGTGATTTTGTTTAGGAATAAAAATTAGAAAAAAACATTGGCTCGTATTTTAAATTATGTATGTAACATTTAATCATAATGTGATGTGACTTCATACTTTTTCTTTTCATTAACAATCAAAAAACTGTGACTAAGGTCATTTCAACTGCCTCTTGCTTAATTGGGACAACCAGTTATTTGGGATATTCTTCCTTCTCCAGAGGCATCCCAATAAAGAGGCGGCGACTGTACTTTAAGCAGCCTGACCAAGTTTTCTCTCTAAACATTTCACTGCGAGCAATTTGTCACCACAAACAGCTTCTGGCAGCTGAGCAGCTCTTTTCAGTGAACAATCCGGTAAAACACAAGCCCATTAAACTCTCTTTTCCTGCCACAGGTGTATTTCTCCACCAACTCATGCTGATGAAAGCTTCACCCAGTTTCTTTCCACTCAGGAAGCCATTATGTTTTTCAAGCAACTCTGTTGCAGAAAGGGGTTGAAATGGAACTCGTCAAGGAAAATGTTGTCTGTATGGAAATGTTTGGTTATGTGTTTTACTAACTGTTTGCATGTTTCTGGTTTGTAGGTTTAAATCTGAAAAATGATAAGTACATACTGTGAGCTATAGGGTTTCTTTTAATAACGTTAACCAGAATAAAGACACATACTGCACGAACACAACCTGTCTTCTTAAAGTGTTACAGTACCCTCTGCAGTGTTAACAAGAAACAAAAGCAAGAAATTAAGAGGCTTTTTTTGTTTTTAATCAAAGGGAAAACAGGCTAAACATAATGTACAGCTGGTTGGTATCTATCAGGAGGCATAACATGAAGATGTATTAGCACAGTTAACAGCTGTTTTTTCTTCTCACTAATGAGAATGAGATGAAAGTTTCAGGTCAAGTCACACACGATGCAGACGCTTAAATTGCTTATTTCTTGTTTGTTAACCTGTTGAACATTATTGTGTTTCCTCCAGAAACATCTGCAAGAAACTGTTTCCTGCCGAGGGCTTTAACAATAGTACAGAAAAGAGTTACCTCCCACCCCCCCACATTGAACGCTGCTTGCTTTTGTTTTTATCTTTGAAATTTCCTGAGACTGTTTTTCAGCAGTTCATACAGCACGGAACACACAAAAAAAAAAACTTGGAGGTCAACCTGCAGATATTGTCATATTTTACTGTTCAATTGTTGACCAATGTACAGGACAACTGTAACTTCTATAATTAAAAAAAATTATATTGATCATTTCATGAACAGTTACATTTTGGCTTAAGAAAAAAAATTACAATGTTTCTAGCATTGTTTATGATAGGTAATGGAAATGTTCATGTTGTTTAAACAAATATACAAATATGTGTAAAACAAATGATATATACAGTACAAGTCTTTCCCAAAGAATGACCTATAGTATACTATAATGTGGAAAACTGACGACATGGTACCTTGATTTAGCTTTCATTCAATTGACAAATACGCCTGCCTGGAAGAGTGAAATAGGCAAGTTGACTGTGAATAGTTTCTTTATAACCAATCAGCCCTAAGGGAGGTGGGGGCCGGAGTGATGAACAAATCTGATACCATACATGTTACTCCATTTGTGTTTCACAATGCCTTAAGAAGAGTTTCAGGGAAAGAAATCTGACAACAGCTTTCATGAATGTCACCCAATATAGGAGATAAATTACAAGCCTCAGAAAAATTTCCCTTCAGCCTTGATAGAAAATATGCATTTCTGCTATATTTACTAAATGTATTTGACAATATTACAAAAACTGTTAAAGTGTATTTTTGTTTTGTCGGAAATACATTTTAATGTAGTCAGTGTGAATGCTATATAAAGCTACAGTGGTGTCAGATACTCTTTTGGTCAATTTCTTTACCTGAATGTACTGTTATTAGTTAAATGAACTTTCAATTATATTACTTATACACAGGTTTTACCATTAAATAAAAATTAATGATAGTACATTTGGTAAAGATAATTTTGATCTTAATTACTGACACCTATTCAGTGTCTTCATTAAATTTGGTTAGATCACTTTGGATCACTTAGTCCCCTGTACCTCGATCCAGTAATGCTTACTTGAATTGGTGACTAGAAGTTTGCACCCTAGGGTAAAAACAGCCACCATTAATCAAAATCAATATTTACTACATTTTAGAGGATTAATATAGTAAAATCTGTCTAATCCTACATCGCATGGGACCAAAAAATTGTGCCAGATTATACAGTGTGCTGGTTTACACAGGTACTGTAAAATCTAATAATGTACTTTAAAAAAATAAAGGTATAAATAACAAACTATTTTAATCACATGACTTGGGACCAGACTGCACAGTCAGATATACATTGATTTTAGGCAGACAAGACATACAAATCATGCCAAATTTCAGGATTGTAAACTTCTTGTCTTTCCGAAAGGAGACTCCACCCATCAATCTCATACGTTACCAGTTTAACCAGTTAAATAGGTCTCTCTGTCCTCAAATCCTTGTCGTTTCTTTGTTTGGTACGTTTGCCTGTCTGTCTCTTCAATGTGCTGTACCAATAAAAAAAATTTAAAAAAAGAAATACCAGTCATGGAAAATTCCTCGGCTTCTCAGTACTCTGTACTCCAGGAATATTTTTTACAGAGCTGGTGCTTCCCGCGAGGACCTCATCTCCTTGCTCAATCAACCTCCAAGTCTCCGGTCCTGACTCCATATGGCGAGGCCTCCACCAGTCAAGACGCCCATTCCGGACCGGATTCATCCTTAAGTCCCCCATGCATGCCAGCTCTGTCACTAACGCGGACATCCTCCAAGCCTTGCAAACAATGCAAGCTTCAATCTCCGGGCTAGAGAATCGACTCTCTCCCCTTGAACGCCATCCTATACCTCTCGATCCCTCTGCATCGGCAATCCTCGCCACTGCATCTCAGCTTCCAGCTGTGGCTCACTGTTCAAGCCCACTGAATTCCAGAACCTTCTTTCCACATCAGTAGCCAGCTCCGATTCCCAAAACCCAGCTTCTCTGCTACCCAGACCAGCCTTAGTCTCCAGCAAACTCAAATTCAAGAAGGTAGGGACATAAATCTAGTTATTTTGCTTACATGTTCCCTCAAGGTACATGATAACAGAGTGTTAGACTGCGGGGAAGTATCCATCGTTTTGAAATTCAAAGACCCCCGGTTGTTCAAAAAACTTAGCTATCATATCAAAGTAGCTATCATCAATAAAGGCAGATCATCTTACCCTAAAATAATGAAACTTATGAGAAAACTCATCTGGGCTTCAATACTGGGGAACTTTAGAATCCAAGCAAATCATGTCCCAGGTTCAAAAAACATAATTTCTGACTCACTCTCTCGTTTTAATTTCCAGAAATTCCATGCAGTGTTTTCAGGAGACCCCCCTACAGCATCCGTGTCAAGAGATTAAGGACCTCATAATGTACTAAATGAAGCATCTCCCAACATCCAGATATCTGAATCCGCTGTCAATCTTATGAAACAATCGGTCTCACAAAACACAAGAGCTGCTTATAACACAGGATGGCAGTCTTACACCAAATATTGTCACATTCATGCCTTACTTCCGAATCCTCCATCATAGAATTCATTACTTACTGTTTTTTAAATCACAATCTCTCCCTTTCCACCATACGCCGATACTTGTCTACAGTTTCACTTTCGTTTGCTCAGACTCACTATCCTTCCCCAATCTCATCTTCCTCGGATACAAATGCTGCTCCATGGGATTCAACAAACTGCTTCCAAACCTTCATCTTCCAAGATGCCTATCAAAAAGGAAGTCCTGGAATCCATGATTAACAGTCTATGCTCAGGTTGCTTTTCTCCATACAAAGATGCCCACCTGGAAGCAATGTTCGCTTCGGCCTTCTGTGGATTCCTACGATGTGGCGGAGCCAGTCATTCGACCCATCCTCAGACCTCTGCATAGGAGATCTCCATCGTCAATCCCAGGTCACGTATTTCTTACTTTTAAAACATTCAAAATCAGACCGAGAAAAGAAAGGTGTGCATGTTTATTTATCAAAAACACATTGTACTATTTGTCCAGTTTCTGCTTTTCAGCTATTTGTCACTGCATCCGACGGCCAGCAACCAGGGTCCCTTGTTTCGTCATGATCCCTTGGATAGTCACGTCCAGGAACTGGTACTGTGACCACCTTTGTCGGTGTCTTCTTCATGCTGGGCTCCCAACTACTCCGGACATTCATTCAGGATCGGCACTGCAACTTCTGCTGCTTCCAGGAACATCGCTCCTCACCTAATCAAGGCTATGGGGAGATGGACTTCCGGTGCATACGAACTCTACATTCGAAAGAATGTCTCAGACTTAATATCGACATAAAAAATGTTATGTGGCTAACTGGATTATTAATTTACCCTCTGCCATGGATTCCCTAAGGTCTCCCAATATTTCGGTTGAGTATGGGTTTTTTCCTTACCTGAGTGCTGAGTGGTTTAGATTTGCAGGGTGCCTTAGGTCACCTCGTTCTTTTGGGGAGAAGGTGGCTGAGTGCCACTTGTCCTACCGCTGACATCCACATCCATCCTAAATAAATATCGTGCTTGGAAGTATTGGGAAGTGTATTAGCTCCTTGAACCAGGCAGGACCAAAAGTAATTATCATGCTCTATTACAAAGATTTCATTCTATCCTGCATCACATCAGACTGGGCTATTGGTCAGTTGTATAATTAATTTTAGACATTATCAATTCCTCAAAACACGGAATATGGTTAACTATGCAAACAATTGGTGGCAGCCTTATTTATTTTGGAGGAAAGTGGCCCCAAGTGCCACTTGTCCTGCCCGCTGGCCGAGCCATTCTTAATCACCTTAGCTTGGCTAGCATAGGGGCAGCTATCGAGCTCCAATTGATAAGGCCATGGGCCAAATTGTAATGTGAATGTATTATGTATCTGTTGGCTGTTCATGTCGGGCATAACTGTTTGCCAATTGTTCATGTGCCATCAAGCATTTATTTCGCAACCAATAAATTGTTATTTTCTTACTAGTAAGTGGATGTTTTTTTCTGAATGGAAAGGTCTGGATTATAGAAGATATTGCAACATTAATGTCAATAGGGATTTGAACGAGACCCAACAATGTTGCCGAATTATACAGAATTCTGGTTTGTAGAGTCAATATTTCCACTGAATGTGTATGCATCAATTTTTTGGCCATGTACAATGGCCAAACATATGAGTGTGTGTTCTTTTATCAAATATTAATTTGGTTTTAGGAACTGGATAAGGTTTTAGTTCAGTTGCTAAGTGAACTGTGGCTTCCTTAAAAAGTTTTTCTGAAAATGGCACAGTTGGTGGTCTTTGCAGATAAGAGGCCACAGATTAAGTATACATTGGCTAAACAACTCTGGGAAGAGCACACAAGCAATAATCGTTGGGCTACATAACAATGGAAAACAAAAAAGATCACAAAAAACTTCCCTACTAGTCTGATCTGGAGACAGGGGGAGTTCAAATCACACCTTCATATAACATGATTTGATCTTTTATAGAAAACAAAAGGGAAATTAACTAAGAATAATGAAAATGTAACTGGAAAAATATCACATAGAAAACACTACTGCTTCTGCTAGTGTTTAAAAAAAGCATTCCTGCAATAATTGCCGACATGTCTCTTGCTTTAATACTTCTCAGTTGTTGTCTTTTATGGATAATTTCCACAATACAAGATTGAGAAAATTATAACTCTGAAGCGTAACCTTAAAAACATTACCTATATCAACATGGAGTGGAGAAATCAAGGTTTCACAGCGTACATGTGAACCAATCAAGCATTACTTTATTAAATTAAAGAGGTTGGCGAAAACGAGCAAGCCTGTTGAGAAAAAAATTGTAAAATATATCTTACTAAAAGTTTTAACATGTTTTGACAATTCATCTAGAAACTGTGATAAATCCAAAGAAGGTCATACCTAATTGTCATTAAGGCA